>NW_015632455.1:1366336-1378904 GCF_001515625.1 Sinocyclocheilus rhinocerous
GATTAGGCAGAAGCTGCGATTGTCATGCCTATCTTGTCAGTGAAGCATGGTTCTGTGTTCAGTAGTAAATCTCCATCCGAAGGCCAGAGGGCGCTCTCGCGCTGAAACTCCAAATACACCTTGCAGAAGAAACCCAGGAAATGCCTATCGCGGCAGCTGAATAAACAGAAGATTCAACTGCTTTCATTGACTCAACGTGACTAATAAACACACGACTACGGCAATATACGGTTTATCTGAGTTCTTATTATTATAATTTTCATTCAAATAAAGTATATTTATAATGCAATGCCTTTATCACTGCTTAAATACTATGAAATATGTTGCGTGCCTTATTCTGTGTAAGAAGCCACATCATCTCACAGAAGGATTTATTTCAAATACTCGACTGACGTTATGAAGTGAGTTTGGAGTAAAAATATGTTATTAAATGTGGTATTTTCACATGCTTTCAGATGGAGCAGCGTTTACTTCACAGAGCCATAGTTCACTGAGAAGCTACTCAAACAACTGTCATTATCGCAAACGATTTCTTCGACTTAATAATCGCGCAATAAAATCGTCTGCGATTTATTTTTGCGTAACTTGTCAGTGAACTACGGCTATGTGTAGTAAATTCTGCTCCATCTGAAAGCACGTGATGATGATTTACTGCTGATTACAGAACCGGCATTACTAACAAAATGTGCATGACAATCGCATTCGATTAATCGTGCAGCCCTAATTTGGACCGTTGGTGGCTCTAAACAATGAGAGATTGACCTCAAAACTGTCACATAAAATACTGAGACCCTCCCTAATCTGTGTGCCAAATTAATATTTACCATAACACCGTGTCCTAACTACATGTGATGCGACAAGATTCCAGCGACCAGCAAATTGGGTGTCCACACCAAATGCAACGCGATAGAATTAAAATATCACAGCCAATCAGAAGTGTGTGTGGGCGGGCTCTCTCTGGAAGCGCACTGCACTCGCAACGAAATGCATACGTTTATAATCTAATTCATAAATATCAAACCTTTTTAACGCCATTAAATGTACATACTGAGTGACTGACTGATACCATCTTTGTTATGGAATACACTCGTTGGTTCGCAGTGAGTTCACAGTTTTAACGTAACTTACATGTTTGCTTTAAGTTATTTTCAAGATCTGTTGCTGCTTTCAGTGTGGCTATAAATGTCACGCAAAATGATATTCAAACTCACATTAGACACGTTTATCTTTGAATAAAGCACATTATCTACTGTCATATAGTTTGTATGCTGTTGTTATAATGTTAGAAACCGTTTCTAAAATAGAAATTTCGCGTGTCGTCGTCGTGAGTAGTTAGGACCAAACCTCTTAAAATATTTTTATCTTTTATCACATGTTGCGGCGTCGCATGTAGTTAGGACACAGTGCAAGGAACAATGAGGCCGGACCATAAATGTGACCCTGGAGCACTAAACCAGTCATAAGTAGCACGGGCATATTTGTAGCAAATAGCCAACAATGCTATTGCATGAGTCAGAATTATCGATTTTTATTTTATGCCAAAAATCATTAGGACATAAATTAAAGATCATGTTCCATGAAGATATTTTGTAAATTTCCTACCGTAAATATGTAAAAACTTAATTTTTGATTAGTAAATTATGTAAGATTATGTTAAGTTTAAAGGTGATTTCCTCAATATTGTGATTTTTTTGCACCCTCAGATTCCAGATTTTTAAATAGTTGTATCTCGGCCAAATCTTGTCCTATCTTAACAAACCATACATCAATGGAAAGCTTATTCATCGAGCAGATGATGTATAAATATAATTTATAAATATTTATAAATATCAATGACTGGTTTTGTGGTCCAGGGTCACAAATAAGCATTAAAGAAAAGGTGAACCTACTTGTGACCTCCTGCAGGAAGTCCAGACAGGGCCGACTGATGCCAGACATGCTGACGGAAACAGCCACGGGCGTCTGGCCCTCGTAGTTCCTCGTGTTCGTATCAGCTCCGTAAGAGTACAGCATCTGCGCACACAGCACATCGTCTCTGAGGGCCGACAGGTGCAGCGGCGTCTGGCCGTCCTCCAGCCGGCCCAGGTTAGTGTCCGCTCCGCGCTGCAGGAACATGCGGCAGTACGAGTGGTTGCCCTTAATGACGGCGTAACGCAGCAAGAAGCCGTTCTGAATGTCTATGTTGGCGCTGTGGTCGAGCAGGATGCGCACGCAGCTGGAGCGCTCGCGGATGATGGCCAGCTGGAGCGGCGTGGTGCCTTTGTCGCTGAGCGGGTCCACCTCGGCTTTGAACTCCAAGAGGAGACGCACGAAGGAGTCACGGCCGTAGTGGGCCGCCACGTGCAGAGGCGTCCAGCCATCGTTGCTCTTGGCGTTGATGATGTCGCTGCGGTACTCGGACTCCAACATGAGGCGGGCGATGCGGGCGCGGCCGTGCATGGCAGAGTAATGCAGAGCGGTAAAGCCTCCTATGAAATCCTTCACTGTGGGATCCGCTGGAGAGACAAACACATGACAAATCTGAACTAGATAAAAAAAAAAGTTCATCGAGACAAACTTTAGGTAGACAAAGCTTAAAGTTTGAAAATTTAGATAGTTTAGTTGTTGATCGCATGCTTCTTGCATGATTAGCATGTTGATAGCATGTTTTTAACATGATTGATATATTACTAACGTGTTGCTAGCGTGATTAGCATGTGGTTAGCATTATTATCATCAAGTTAGCATTTTGCTAGCATGTTCCTAATATGATTAGCATGTTACTAGCATGTTGTTATCACGATTAACAAGTTACTATAATTTTGCTAGCATAACACATGACAAATTTGAACTAGATAGTGTCAAGACAAACTTTAGGTAGACAAAGCTTAAAGTTAGAAAATTTAGATAGTTTAGTTGTTGATCACATGTTTTTAGCATGATTAACATATTACTAAGGTGTTGCTAGCGTGATTAGCATGTAGTTAGCATGTTGCTAGCATAATTAGCATGAAGTTAGCATGTTGCTAGCATGTTCCTAGTATGATTAGCATGTTACTAGCACGTTGTTAACGTGATTAGCAAGTTACTAGCATGATTAACAAGTTACTATCATGTTGCTAGCATGTTTCTAGCAAGTTTCTAGGATGATTAACAAGTCACTAGCATGTTGTTAGCATGATTAGCAAGTTATTAGCATGTTGCTAGCATGTTTCTAGCATGATGAAATCCTTCACTGTGGGATCCGCTGGAGAGACAAACACATGAAAAATCTGAACTAGATAAAAAAAAAAGTTCATCAAGACAAACTTTAGGTTGGCTTGAGAAAGCCTAGCCTGAAAGTTTAAAGCAGTTGTCAAAGCTTGAAGTCTGAAATTTTAGATAGTTTAGTTGTTGATTGCATGTTTCTTGCATGATTAGCATGTAGTTAGCATGTTGCTAATCATGTTTCTAACATGATTAACATGTTGCTAGCATGATTAGTATGTAGTTCGCATGTTGCAAGCATGTTTCTAACATGACTAACATGTTTCTAGCATGATTAGCATGTTGCTAGCATAATTAGCATGACGTTAGCATTTTGCTAGCATGTACCTAGTATTATTAGCATGTTGTTAATGTGATAAGCAAGTTACTAGCATGTTGTTAGCATGATTAACAAGTTACTAGCATGTTTCTAGCATGATTCACATGTTGTTAGCATGATTAGCAAGTTATTAGCATGTTGCCAGCATGTTTCTGGCATGATTAACAAGTTACTAGCATGTTTCTAGCATGATTCACATGTTATTAACATGATTAGCAAGTTATTAGCATGATTTATCTAGCATGATGAAATCCTTCACTGTGGGATCTGCTGGAGAGACAAACACATGACAAATCTGAACTAATTCAACTGAAAGCCTAATTAAACTGAATTACGGAGTCTGTTATTTTCCTGTTTATTACTGTGAAGCTGCTTTGAAACAATATGTATTGTATGAACAAAGGTGACTTGACAACCAAGAATATGAGGCAAGAAACAAAAAAAAGTTTGTAAAAATTATATTCATTAGGCTTGCTATAATTATTATATAAGCAAATATAAAAATGCCATGAAAAGTGCATTTATTTGTCCTTCTTTTTGTTGCAGTAATGTGAGCGCTCTGACACTAGACATTTTAAAATGTTAAAATCCTAAAATGCCATGCAAAAGTGAATAAATTAAATAATAAATACGTTACAATTGCATATCGATAGACTATTCTTGTTTCTAGTATAATACATCCAAAATAATAATAAAAATATATATTTTGAAATATTACATTTATAAACAACATTAACTAAATATTAATGAAATCAACAACATTTAAATAATAAAAATCAATAATACATTATTATATTATGAGGGCTGGATTTGAAAAAAAAATGAATGGAAATGGACTTAGGATACTTGAAAATTAATAAAGTAATTTTATTGTTTAAAATATTATATTCATGTCATTCTTACATGTGCAAGATGATAAACTAAAAGGAAATCATACATTTTATTTTTAATTCTTAAATGTGGATAAATGACTATTGACTGTATTTTTTTTTAATTCAGTGGAACAAAATATATACCTAAACTGATGATTGCAATGATTTCAATGACAACTAGTTTGCTGAAATGTCATAATTCTGTGTTGTTACAGCTTTTGACCAAATAATTTCTATGATTTATCCAATCTTAATGTAATCTTGATTTAATCCAGTCGTTTCCAGTAAATAAAGTTGCAAGCAAATGTGTTAACCTGAACACTGAAACATTTATACTGACTACAGTAAATTCACTGACAATTGTAAAGTTTAATTGTATAGAATTTAAATGATCATGTTAACATTGAACGGCCCTAACATTATAAAGTTGGCCATAAATGCTAAATGTATGCACTGGGCAAAATAAATAAAAGTAAAAATAAAATAAAGTTGCAAGCAAATGTGTTAACCTGAACACTGAAACATTTATACTGACTACAGTAAATTCACTGACAATTGTAAAGTTTAATTGTATAGAATTTAAATGATCATGTTAACATTGAACGGCCCTAACATTATAAAGTTGGCCATAAATGCTAAATGTATGCACTGGGCACACATAACTCAGCATAAATGTGGAGATTTGATGTGCTTAATTAGCTTGTAAAGATCCAAAGACACTATCCAAATATTTGGATAATTTGCATAATGTTACTATATTTGAATCAAAAGACTGTATCTTGGTATTGATTATTCTGATGACAGTCTTCGTAAATTTATTCTGAATCTCAATCAGCTGCACAGTTGAACGCTTGATTGTGGATTATTCTATCTGCAGATGTTTCGACAAAAACAGCCCTGTTTTATAGCGCCCTCTAACGTCTAGCATGCATTACTACACCTAAACATGAACATGCCAGAACAGCAGTGTCTAGCTGAGCAGCACAACACCAGTATAGCGCTTCAAGGCAAAAGAAATGACAAGATAGGGAACCTAAATAGAGTGTAAGAGAGTAAAATATCACCTCAAACATAATCATAAACTGGTTATCACCAAGAATAAAGTACTCGAAATGTGGAGAGGGATCACATTTACAATTAAATAGTGATTAATACACACAAAACAGAACTTTTTCATGCTTTTTTTGTCACTTTTGGACCTTGGCAGTTTAAATTACCATCCGCTTTTGTTGTGTGGCAATAAGAAGCTTGTACATTTTGCCTATTATGTGTTTTTTAAGAGTCACGTTGAGCAAACCAACCACAGTTTTTAGTAAATGTCAAACTAGGCTGGTCATTTTAGATTTTCTTACCAACTGACACTTTAAATCTCTTCTGCACATCTCGCCACTGTCCTAAAACAGTCTTTACCTCCGTGTTCGAGGAACACGCGCACGCAGCGCTCCTTTCCCTTCGCCGCAGAGAAGTGCAGCAGCGTCCAGCCGTTGGCGTCCTTGATCTTGGGCGAGTAGCCCTGCTCCAGCATCTTGCGGACGGTGTAGACATCGCCTGCTGCCACCGCCGCCTGGATCTGCAGCTCCTCCTGTAACTCTGGGTTCCTTCTGCAGTGATGGTTCAGCATCCTGTCACATCTCGCAGTACGGGGCTCAGATGCTCCTGTGTCCCTACAAACAAACACACACGCGTGACATTATGAAGGCAACTGATAGACAAGCTCATCATTTTGAATTAAAGGACGATTAATTAATTATGCATACCAAATTTAAAGGAGCTGCAAAACCATTCCCCACCCCCCCCAACACCATATGATATTGATCAAATAAATAGGAAGACAAATAAACAACGAGCCAGACATTAACATGCCAGTCTGACATAGTCACAATGTTTACATATTTCAGGGAAATCAATCTGGATTATAATATCTACACCTCATTAATTTGATCTCTACTAGTGCTGTCAAACGATTAATCGCATCCAAAATAAAAGTTTTTGTTTACATAATATATGTGTGTGTACTGTGTACATTTATTATGTATATATAAATACACACACACATACAGTATATATTTAGAAAATATTTACATGTATTTACATATATATTTATATTCATATAATTTATATTATATATAAATATATTCAACATATAATCATAACATATTTTTCTTAAATATATACATGCATGTGTGTGTATTTATATATACATAATAAATATTGTATACACAGTACACACACATATATTATGTAAACAAAAACTTTTATTTTGGATGCGATTAATCGTTTGACAGCACTAATTCTCTACACATCGCTTCATTATAGAGATAAAAAGAAAAACAAATGCATTAAATATTATTTAGGATTTAGAAATTACTGTTAATTTAAATGCGTTACCCAGCAGCCTAGTTAGCAAAATAATTTTATGGCAATTATCTTTTTTCACTTATAAAATCTTAAACCCAACAATCAAATTGCAAAATCTTTAAAAAATAATAATATATTGTTAATTAGGCTACTGGACACAGCATTAAATGAGCAGTAATTTAAAAATCGAATAAATAAATTAAATAATAATGTGAATGAGAGTATAGACCTCTTCCTGCTGGTAAAATCCTAAAAAAAAACAAAAAAAAAACACTACAATTACCAAATATTATTTGTCACAAGAGTGTCAATGTTCTTAAAATCTTATAAACAATATATTTGTAATAGTTATTATTATAAATAGTCTATATTTCAAAATTTCTTTATATTTTTAACAGGACAACAATGATAGATACGAATATAAAACAAATACATAGGCTAAACATTAATACAGGCGAAAAACTGTGAAAGAAAATAACTGCACACATCGCTGTTAAAATAATAACAATATTCTTGCATGCAAAGTAATGAGATATTGTCAGCTGCGCTGCATGAAGCCAAAACCCTCAAACCAACCAGAAACAAGCTTAGACAGCACATTTTAATATACTACAAAATGACAGAAATTACACACACACATATGTATACATGGCCATGGCCTACAGATAATTAGAAAGCTCAGCTGTGAGCCAAAATTACCGTTCATTAATGTCTTGTCGTTTTGAAACAGCCTTTGCGTTCTGCATCCATATTCACATCCACTTCAGATCTCCATTCTAGACATGCACAGTAATATAGAAATATCATCATTCTAATTCACATACCCATTATTAAAGAATGTATACACATGATTTTTTTTTAAATACAACATTCATCATTTACATAATATATTTACGTGCATAATCATCATTTAGCCACACCCATCTGAAGACGTCTCATTTACACACTTATCTGTCACGTTTCATTGATCATCTCTCTGTTTAGGAGTAAATATGAACTGTCACCCATCAGTTCAGTGTTATTGTCTTTCTGCCTCTGAAAAAACAGCTGCAGCGAGCATTTGCACACCTATATTAACTTATAACAATGCAAATGTTCGCAAACATACGTGATATATACCATCAACGGCAGTTTAACCATTTTATCACCTCAAATATATTAAATAAAAGGTGAATAATCATGTTTGTAGCTGCTGCACTGAGAACAATTAATCTGTTAGCTGGTGTGCTAAAGCAGCTGTGGCAGCTAAAATCAGCCTAAAACAAACACTAAAGCGGCTCTTTTTAGAGACCGGCGTAATTTAATTTAATATCGCTTAAGTATTTGATACGATAATTCTAACACTGATCATTAAACTGAAGGAGAATTTGACAAACTCTGTGATTGACATGTTACTGCATTAGCATAGTTAGCATTTAGCCAGCGGTTATTGACCATTTTCACAACAACACTGCTTTTAAAGTTACTCAAACCCTCTTAACCTGCGGCTATAGGATAAAATTAACGATATCTGCTAATTAACACAATAAAGACTCGAGAGACCGTGAAATAATATATATATAAAATATACATACAGAGTACAAATACAGTCAGGTAGCCATGAACACCATCTCCAAGGCTTCAAACCGCAACAGCCAATCAGATTCCAGCTGTCAAAAACGTCATGCCTACATCATACCGCTGCAAAATAATTCGCCGGATGTCAGGGTTTTGCGACAATTGTGGCTGTATAATGGCAAACAGCACTCCATGTGGTTTATATGGATGCGTTTGTTCCTTGCAGCGGAGCGGATTTTGTATCACAGTTGAAGAAAAGATCCCAGGATTTTAAATGAGTAGTTATAAAAGCTCTTCATTGCAGTACGAATTATGATTTAACGCAGCATCTACAGATCACGTACGTCACTGGATTCAATCACAATTCTATTCATAAAACAATCTTGTCAAACTTTGCGAACTTTTATGAACTTGTCAACGAGATAAATTGCAGAGACTGATACAGTGGCTTTTCGGGGAAATTTGAAAGGATATCGAGAAAATTGGAAATGCACCGTGTAAGCAATGAAGATACTGTCATCAAATATTGTCTTTAAAAAAAATGGAAAAGCACAAATGTCCTTAATAATTACTTTATACCAGTAATTGTGTGTGTGTGTGTAGTGTTGTATTATGATTTAATTCGTTCGTGTTTTTATTAAATGTGTCCCTGGACCACAAAACCAGTCTTTAAAGTGTCAATTTTTCGAAATTGAGATTTATACATCATCTGAAAGATGTTTGTTATGATAGGACAATATTTGGCTGAGATACAACTATTTGAAAATCTGGAATCTGCGGGTGCAAAAAAATCTAAATATTGAGAAAATCGCCTTTAAAGTTATCCAAATGAAGTTCTTAGCAATGCATATTACTAATCAAAACTGAAGTTTTGATATATTTACGGTAGGAAATTTACAAAATATCTTCATGGAACATGATCTTTACTTAATGTCCTAATGATTTTTGGCATAAAAGAAAAATCGATAATTTTGACCCATACAATGTGTTGTTGGCTATTGCTACAAATATCCCCCAGCGACTTAAGACTGGTTTTGTGCTCCAGGGTCACAAATATAACCATAATAACAAACTGCTGCTTATTTAAAGTAAACACATTCAGGACAGATTTCAGGGTATATGTTTAAGACCAACCGAATTTGGCACGTCTTAGAGAATTACAAAGTCTAAATTGTGAATAACAGGCATATAATTTCTTTGTACACTCCTAGAAAAGAGAGTCAGGAGATGGTCCGCCCTTTTTTAGCCAATCAGAAACACTCCCTGCCTGTCAATCATTGTCCATAGTCAGGTTTGCTGATGTTGAGTTGTCTGAATGAAGGCTCTATGAAGGTCCACGTCTGACTATAACTGAAATTAACTGAACAAAACACAGCCACATATGGACATGTCTTTTCATTTAAACATGTTTTAAGCATGACTTGTTTGATGATCATTCTTTCCCAGTGTCTCATCGTGGATGCCTCAGGGTTGGATCTCCAAGCCGTTTTCGGGCTGTTACGTGCAGGATCTGCTCCCAGCGTGAGCAGTGAAGAGCTAGCCAGCAGAATCGCATCAAACGCTCCTGCGCCGTCCGTCACACACACAGACCTCATGTGCTTGTGTCCCACTCTGACTGAGAGCATCATTAGCAGACTGACAGCACAGAGTCTGCCTCAAGATGTCACAATGATCTATGAAGATGTGACGAGAAGGCTGTTTGAATGAATCTGATGGCAAAACTGGTAGGTTAAATCAAATTATATTATATTTTGATTAATAAAATATAAGTCTGTTTTTAGAACATTTTTAAAGATTTTTTTTCCCATTGTGATAATATTTATTTGACAACTAAGCACAATTTCTTCCACAAAATTCTCATTACCTCAATGTTATATTTATTTATAAATATATCCATTACAACATCTTTTTCTTTAATTTTATATATTATTTATATATCTATATCGTCTTATTTATAAATCAATATATAAATATATATCCATGCTGCTTTTAAATTATGCTGATTTAAAAAAGTATTTATATAAAAGTTATCCATACACACTGCCAGTCAAAAGTTTTTGGACAGCAAGATTTTTAATGTTTTGTTTTTTAAAGAAGTTTCCTCTGCTCAACAAGCCTGCATTTATTTGATCCAAAATACTGGAAAAACAGTAATATTGTGAAATATTTTTAATATTTAAAATAACTGCTTTCTATTTAAATATATTTTAAAATGTAATTTATTCATGTGATTTCAAAGCTGAATATTAGCATCATTACTCCAGTCACATGATCCTTCAGAAATCATTCTAATATTCTGATTTGCTGCTCAAAAAACATTTATTATTATTATTGTTGAAAACCGTTAAATATAATTTTTTTTGTTTCTTTGATGAATAGACAGTTCAGAAGAACAGCATTTATCTGAAATAGAAATATTTTGTAACATTATAAATGTCTTTATCATCACTTTTGATCAAATTAATGCATCCTTGCTAACTAAAAAGTATTAATTTATATAATTTCATAATTTAATAATAAATATATAATGATTTAAATATACCAAGCTTTTGTCTGGTATAGTGTATAATGTTAAGATAAATTATGATCTTTCTTCATCAAAGAATCCTGAAAAAATATACTCAACTGTTTTAAATATTGATAATAATAATAATAAATGTTTTTGAGCAGCAAATCAGCATATTAGAATGATTTCTGAAGGATCATGTGACACTGAAGACTGTAATTATGTTGAAAATTCAGCTTTGATCACATGAATAAATTACATTTTAAAATATATTAAAATAGAAAGCAGTTATTTTAAATAGTAAAAATATTTCACAATATTACTGCTTTTGCTGTATTTTGGATTACAAAAAATGCAGGCTTGGTGAGCAGAAGAGAATTATAAAAAAAAACATAAAAAATATTACTGTCCAAAAACTTTTGACTGGTAGTCGCTCTCTCTCTCTCTCTATATATATATATATACACACACATTGCACAAAATGATGAAATGATAAAAACAATTCTAATAATTAATGGGCTTAATTTAGTTTATGTAATGTTCATTTTTTGTTATTCGATTTATATATTCATATTTGTCAGTGGAATATGTTTTGACTCGTTTGATGTCTTGATGCAGGTCTCTCTCCTCAGATCTCAAGACAAGCTGGTGTCTCATTAATCTGCAAAGTGCGTGTCAGTCTATATATCATCAATGACATTCGCATCTCTGTGAGTATTGGTGCTGTACATTAAGATAACTTCCAACATCGGCACCCATATCACCCTGCAGCCCAAGACTGGTCGCCCACTGAAGCTAAGCAGGGCTGAGCTCCTGGGGAAACTAGGTGCTGCTGGAAGAGGTGTTATCTCTGCGGAGATCCCCCTCACAATGCAAAGCGCTTTGAGTGCCTAGAAAAGCGCTATATAAATGTAAAGAATTATCATTATTAACATGTGCTATTATAAATTGTACAGGTGTGTAGACATACAGATCATCTAGTAATCCATCTGAGTATTATACGGTTTCAGCGTTCTCTCTGTTTCTCTTGCCTGATGTTTCTCTCTTGACTAAGTGCTGTAATTGTTGATTTCAGGGAGGCAGCAGCTGGATGTGGAGACACGCGTGCGCTGAAGTGTTTGAGAAATCAGTGTCCAGCAGTGAACTGGACTCCTGTCTGTGGTCCCTGACCGCTGTGATTAAAGCAGTGCTGAGAGGAGACACAGGCCCGAATCAGAGAGGTACTGAAGAGTCTTCACACACAGACAGATGATTCCGACCGAGTTGCTTTATTATGCTTATGTGACTTATCTGGAGTGGAATCACGTAGAACCTTACGCAAGATTATAAAACAGAGCGTTCCGGTCCTTGATTCTGATTGGCTGAGCCAAGTTCGAAGCTGTTGTAAATTGCTCTACAAACATACACCTTTGTTTACTTCTGTGTGTTGCTCGGCAACCACTTTGTTGCAACCACAACTGTTTCTGAGGAACTACATTGTTTGACGGAAGAATAATGTTTTTATTAATATCATTACACTTTATTTGCTCTCTTTTATTCTGTGAAACCTTACTACGTATATAGAATAACCGTTTTATAAAAGCAATAAGCCCAGTGAAGCCGTGGTTTACAGTGAATTTAGAACAGCTAAGGGGGTTTTAGGCACTAACATCGCCCCTTAGCTGTTATAAATTCACTGTAAACCACGGCTTCTTGGGGCTTATTGCTTTA
>NW_015632455.1:1379265-1395796 GCF_001515625.1 Sinocyclocheilus rhinocerous
TCCTCTGCTCAACAAGCCTGCATTTATTTGATCCAAAATACTGGAAAAACAGTAATATTGTGAAATATTTTTAATATTTAAAATAACTGCTTTCTATTTAAATATATTTTAAAATGTAATTTATTCATGTGATTTCAAAGCTGAATATTAGCATCATTACTCCAGTCACATGATCCTTCAGAAATCATTCTAATATTCTGATTTGCTGCTCAAAAAACATTTATTATTATTATTGTTGAAAACCGTTAAATATAATTTTTTTTGTTTCTTTGATGAATAGACAGTTCAGAAGAACAGCATTTATCTGAAATAGAAATATTTTGTAACATTATAAATGTCTTTATCATCACTTTTGATCAAATTAATGCATCCTTGCTAACTAAAAAGTATTAATTTATATAATTTCATAATTTAATAATAAATATATAATGATTTAAATATACCAAGCTTTTGTCTGGTATAGTGTATAATGTTAAGATAAATTATGATCTTTCTTCATCAAAGAATCCTGAAAAAATATACTCAACTGTTTTAAATATTGATAATAATAATAATAAATGTTTTTGAGCAGCAAATCAGCATATTAGAATGATTTCTGAAGGATCATGTGACACTGAAGACTGTAATTATGTTGAAAATTCAGCTTTGATCACATGAATAAATTACATTTTAAAATATATTAAAATAGAAAGCAGTTATTTTAAATAGTAAAAATATTTCACAATATTACTGCTTTTGCTGTATTTTGGATTACAAAAAATGCAGGCTTGGTGAGCAGAAGAGAATTATAAAAAAAAACATAAAAAATATTACTGTCCAAAAACTTTTGACTGGTAGTCGCTCTCTCTCTCTCTCTATATATATATATATACACACACATTGCACAAAATGATGAAATGATAAAAACAATTCTAATAATTAATGGGCTTAATTTAGTTTATGTAATGTTCATTTTTTGTTATTCGATTTATATATTCATATTTGTCAGTGGAATATGTTTTGACTCGTTTGATGTCTTGATGCAGGTCTCTCTCCTCAGATCTCAAGACAAGCTGGTGTCTCATTAATCTGCAAAGTGCGTGTCAGTCTATATATCATCAATGACATTAGCATCTCTGTGAGTATTGGTGCTGTACATTAAGATAACTTCCAACATCGGCACCCATATCACCCTGCAGCCCAAGACTGGTCGCCCACTGAAGCTAAGCAGGGCTGAGCTCCTGGGAAACTAGGTGCTGCTGGAAGAGGTGTTATCTCTGAGGAGATCCCCCTCACAATGCAAAGCGCTTTGAGTGCCTAGAAAAGCGCTATATAAATGTAAAGAATTATCATTATTAACATGTGCTATTATAAATTGTACAGGTGTGTAGACATACAGATCATCTAGTAATCCATCTGAGTATTATACGGTTTCAGCGTTCTCTCTGTTTCTCTTGCCTGATGTTTCTCTCTTGACTAAGTGCTGTAATTGTTGATTTCAGGGAGGCAGCAGCTGGATGTGGAGACACGCGTGCGCTGAAGTGTTTGAGAAATCAGTGTCCAGCAGTGAACTGGACTCCTGTCTGTGGTCCCTGACCGCTGTGATTAAAGCAGTGCTGAGAGGAGACACAGGCCCGAATCAGAGAGGTACTGAAGAGTCTTCACACACAGACAGATGATTCCGACCGAGTTGCTTTATTATGCTTATGTGACTTATCTGGAGTGGAATCACGTAGAACCTTACGCAAGATTATAAAACAGAGCGTTCCGGTCCTTGATTCTGATTGGCTGAGCCAAGTTCGAAGCTGTTGTAAATTGCTCTACAAACATACACCTTTGTTTACTTCTGTGTGTTGCTCGGCAACCACTTTGTTGCAACCACAACTGTTTATTATGCTTATGTGACTTATCTGGAGTAGAATCACGTAGAACCTTACGCAAGATTATAAAACAGAGAGTTCCGGTCCTTGATTCTGATTGGCTGAGCCAAGTTCGAAGCTGTTGTCAATTGCTCTACAAACATACACCTTTGTTTACTTCTGTGTGTTGCTCGGCAACCACTTTGTTGCAACCACAACTGTTTCTGAGGAACTACATTGTTTGGCGGAAGAATAATGTTTTTATTAATATCATTACACTTTATTTGCTCTGTTTTATTTTGTGAAACCTAACTCCGCTTTGCGTCGTGCATAACAACGCCCCTTAGCTGTTATAAATTCACTGTAAACCACGGCTTCTTGGGGCTTATTGCTTTATTTTATCTGAGGTGGCGAGGGAGGCAGGACCTCAGGAGAAAATTTGGATAATTGACTGAATATGTAAAAGTGGTAGAAAAGATGGAGTAATTACAATGTAAACAACTCAGAAATCATCACTTTCACTTACATCTGAACCTAAATGAACTTGCAATGACTTAAAAACAAGAAATGGTGATTAGTTGCTAAGTTACATCTGGTTAAATCTGTGTATATTCAGCATAACGTGTTGACCAAACATTTGATGACTAATAATAATAATAACAATAACAATAAAAACAAAACAATACCTTCCAACATAAAAAGAGAATGGTTTGAGAATAGGTGAGTCATTATTTTTTATTAAATCACCTTATTCTCAAATAATTAAGTCACCTTAAACCCATTTTTTTCTATGTTGGACATTATCATTTTTATAATAATAATAAAACTGTTCAACATTCAATAACAATGAGGTGATATTATTATTATTAAGTCACCTTAAACCCATTTTTTCCATGTTGGACGTTATCATTTTAATAATAATAATAATAATAAAAC
Source organism: Sinocyclocheilus rhinocerous (assembly GCF_001515625.1). Taxonomy (NCBI): domain Eukaryota; kingdom Metazoa; phylum Chordata; class Actinopteri; order Cypriniformes; family Cyprinidae; genus Sinocyclocheilus; species Sinocyclocheilus rhinocerous. The sequence continues at coordinate 1,382,040 of NW_015632455.1, forward strand.
AGTACCCTCCAACATGAAAGAATAATGGAAATAAGGTGACATTATTATTATTATTATTATTATTATCATTGTTGTTGTTATTGATAATAATGATTATATATTAAATTATTATAATTATTTTTCATATTGGAAGTTATTGTTTTATTATTGATCATGTTTTTTTATAATAATAATGATAATAATAATAAAATAAAAATTTTCTTCTTATTATTATTATTAGAATGGCAGTCAAACAACAGCTTGTAGTACCAAATGAATTACAAAATATTGTAGTTATTTTTGAAGCAATATAATAATCATTTAGAAATGATAACTGGGATGAGACTCTGGGTTTAATATATACTGTGTTACTATAGACATAAAACGAGCATGGATTTACATTGGACTAAAACAACCAAACTTTGCCTTCCCACTTCAGAGGACATGATCTCTTAATCCCGACTGCTTGTTTTTCTCCATAGATGTTCTGACGAAGCTTCTTTCTGGATTGGATTCCTCCATCGCTTGCTTGTACACCAACCTTCTGACTCCAGACACACAGGAACCTCACAAAAGAGAACCGGTGAAACTTTCTGAAAGCATGCGTGAGTTCTTTGACCTCCTGGAGGTGCTCAGCGCTGCCCGGCTCAGATTCAGAGTCTGTTCTTCAGTTCAGAGAGTCGCATTCGTTGAGTCGCGAGCGCTGGTTCACGTCGTGAGAGCTGAGGGTGGAGTACTTCGTGAAGAAACGAGCGCTGCATCTTCTGAAGAGAAGTCTTCTGCGGAGAGCCGGGGAGGACTGGGCTTCAGCTGAAGTTGGCCGTGAATCACATGAAGATCACGGCCTGACGGAGGACATGGTGATCATGGCACATGGTGTGCTACAGGAAGTCACTGCAGGCTGGCTGAAGGAAGTCCCTGTGAAAGCTCAAGCCAGTTTCTTTGGTGGGAACTGTGATGTGAGTCTCGGTGGGACGCAGAAGGACAATGTGATTCTGAGAGCCGTGAGCCTGATTCTGCTGAAGTCACTGGAAATAAACATTCAGTCCCCTCCATTGAAAGGTAACTGTCATACTAGAGTTCATTCGTTTTCACAGTATCCTACTAACAGCTAGAACATGACGGTTCATTAAACAAACTTTACATGCTGGCTTAAAGGGATAGTTCACCCAAAAATGAAAATTCTGTCATTAATTACTCACTCTCATGTCGTTCCAAACTCGTAAGACCTTCGTTCATCTTCGGAACACAAATTAAGATATTTCTGATGAAATCTGAGAGCTGTCTGAACCTCCATAGACAGCAATGTAATTTGCAGGCTGGCTGAAGGAAGTCCCTGTGAAAGCTCAAGCCAGTTTCTTTGGTGGGAACTGTGATGTGAGTCTCGGCGGGACGCAGAAGGACAATGTGATTCTGAGAGCCGTGAGCCTGATTCTGCTGAAGTCACTGGAAGTAAACATTCAGTCCCCTCCATTGAAAGGTAACTGTCATACTAGAGTTCATTCGTTTTCACAGTATCCTACTAACAGCTAGAACATGACGGTTCATTAAACAAACTTTACATGCTGGCTTAAAGGGATAGTTCACCCAAAAATGAAAATTCTGTCATTAATTACTCACTCTCATGTCGTTCCAAACTCGTAAGACCTTCGTTCATCTTCGGAACACAAATTAAGATATTTCTGATGAAATCTGAGAGCTGTCTGAACCTCCATAGACAGCAATGTAATTATCACGATCAAGGCACAGAAACGTAGCAAGGACATCGTTAAAATCGTCCATGTGACATCAGGGGTTCAACTGTAATTTTACGAAGCTATGACAATACTTTTTATGCGCAAAGAAAACAATAATAACATAATTTATTCAACAATTCTTCTCCCCGAGTTACGTCTTCCGCCATTTTTTAGAGTACCCCAGAACGTAATCAACATAATCAGCGTTGTTTACGTTCAGTAGAAAGCGCGCGCATGCTGAGCGTAAACAGAAGATGAATGAAGGTCTTACGGGTTTAGAACGACATGAGGGGGAGGAATTAATGACAGAATTTTCATTTTTGGGTGAACTATCCCTTTAACAAAGTCTCAACTGAATGGAAAAAAATTATTTTTGATGTCTGAAAGTTTGAAAAGAGTTTTACATGCTATATGGTAGAGACTGATAAGCGAATGCTTCAGTGTTGATAAATGGTTGCTAAGGTGTTCTAAATGGTTGCTAGGTATTAAAACACCCTTACTGCTTTAATAGAATGCAAGTTAAATTTATTTTTAAGGAATAAGAAACACGTGCTTTTATAAAAAACAAGTCTAGATAATAATACTGCTTAATATTTTCGTAATAAAAAAATTACATTTGTGATATTTCTGGAATGAGCAGTGCCATTTTGTGTTGTATTGTCACTTAAAAACAAAACAAAAAAAACCCCATTAAAAATTGTTTTTGTTTTTTTTAAATAAAGCTGAAAATAAAATATAAATATTCGATGAAAAACTTAATAAACTTCAACAAACTGAAATACGCGAACAATACTATTTAAATACTAAATTATTAAACTAAAATAAACTAAAAATAGATATAAATAAATTTAACTAAATAAAAGCTGAATAGAAATTTAAAAAAAAACGAATAAGAATGACGAAAGCACATAAAAAGGACAAAAAATTAAAACTTGAAAATACAAAAAAAAGCTAGTTCAAAATATTAATAAATGCTATCAAAGTATATAAATAATACTAAAAATGCTAAATAATACTAAAACACTGGTGCCACCATAACATAAATGAATTGCATTTTTTGAATGATTCGGATAAACTGATTCACAAAGCATTTGGAAATCACTTGACTGTAAGAATTTTTGGCCACGTCCAAAATCGCATACTCGGAGTAGGAACTTCTTTTGGACAAGTAATTAATTAGCAACCATTAAAATGTAAGTAAGTTATATATAAGTTCTCAGTTGCCATTCACAAATCTTCTCCATTGGGCTCATGGGTCCATCGGATGCACACTTTAGAATCTCGTCAGAAACAGTAGCTCACCCGGGACTTTTTGCCTACTGTTTTCAGACACACTACTCTGCTCATTTACTACTTTATATTACTACTATATATAAGGGAAGTATGCAATTTCAGATGCAGCCTTTCTAGTTTCTAATTCCTAGTGCTTAACCTCGGCTCATATTTAATAACACATGCCATTTAATGAAGTTCACCAGCAGAGGGTGACGTATCCCTGTATAATGCGTGTCTTTCCTGTGTTTTTCAGGATCTCAGAGTGACATTGACGTCTGTAGGTGTTTAACAGAGCTCATGTCGTTCCTCCAGTGTCACGGGACTCTGGTGACTCCAGACGCTCACAGCTGCTCCTGGGCGTCTGTAGTATTTGCTGAACAGGATGACGACATGATGGAATCAGCCAAGATTTTGATTGGATTGTATTTATATCAGAAAAGGTTTGGAATTGGTTTTATACATCCTGTTATAATGGAACTGTACAAAAATCTGTATTTCTTCCAACTGATATGGGTAATTCTGAGGCCAGTGCTAATATCTATAGACATATACAGCATTACTGAAATTAAATGTATATAGATTTTTTTACAATATTTACTCAAAGTAGACTCAAATGTCAGTAAGATTTCTTCCAAAAAAAAAAAAGTCTGTTCTGCTCATCAAGGCTGCATTTATTTGATAACAAATACAGCAAAACGGTAAACAATTTAAAAGAACTCTTTTGTATTTGAATATATTTTAAAATCTAATTTATTCCTGTGATCAAAGCTGTATTTCAGTCAGTCTTCAGTGTCACATGATCCTTCAGAGATCATTCTAATATGCTGATCTGCTGCTCAGGAAACATTTCTTAAAATTATCATTATTATGTTGAAAACAGTTGTGCTGCTTAATATTCTTATGAAAACTGATACATTTTTCTTCAGGATTCATAGATGAATAGAAAGTTCAAGAGAACAGCTTTTAGTTGAAATAGATTTATTTTTGTAACCATTTAAATGTTCAAAATATTCAATTGAATGGATCCCTGCTGAATAGAAGTATTATTTTTTCGGTAACACTTTACGATAAGGTTTACATTAGTTAACATGAACTAAGAATGAAATGAACAATACTTCTACAGCATTTATGAATCTTAGTTCATATTAATTTCAGCATTTACTAATGCATTATTAAAATCACAAGTTGTGTTTGTTAACATTAGTTAATGCACTGTGAACCAACATGAACAATGAACGACTGTATTTTCATTAACTAACATTAACAAAGATTAACAGTGTAATAAATGTATTGTTCATTGTTTGTTCATGTTAGTTAATACATTAACTAATGTTAACAAATGTAGCGTCTGGACCAATCAGACACACAATATGTATTTTGTTAGTTATATTTAACAAATACTCTGTAACACCCCTCAGTTAACAAGCCATATGAGGGCCTATGGACCCTTGGTCTCTGGTGGTCTTGAACTAGAAGCTCGAACCCACCTCCGCTGCTCGAAGCACCTGTCCAAACGAATGCCCAGTTCAATAAGCTCATCCAGCTGTGTCGGCGGTCCACGCGCATAAATCTCCTCCTTAAGATCCATATTCAGTCCCTCCAGAAAGCGAGCGACCAAAGCAGGTTCATTCCACTCGCATGTGGTCGCCAGCGTCCGGAACTCAATGGCGAAATCAGCGACAGACCTTCTGCCCTGATGAAGCACAGCGAGAAGGAGCGCAGCTTCGCGGCCGAAAACGGATCGGTCGAATATCTTGATCATCTCCTCCTTGAAGAGCTCGAAACGACCACAGCAAGGAGTCTGTGCCTCCCAAGCGGAGGTTCCCCATTCGCGAGCTCGCCCCGTGAGCAGCGAAAGTACAAAGGCGATCCGGGCGGAATCTCCCGCATAAGTCTGAGGCTGGAGAGAAAAGACAACCTCACATTGAGTCAGAAAAGCTCTGCATTCAGTGGGCTCACCGGCATAGCAGGGGGGGTTGTTAACACGCGGCTCGGAAGGTGGATGTCGGCCGTAATACGTTGTGGGTTCTCGGTAGAGCTGTAGAAGACGAGAAGATAAATCCGTCACCTGTGCGGTCAAACTCTCCACTGCGTGACGGGCGGAGGACAACTCCTCCTCATGTCTGCCGAGCATGACTCCCTGAATCTCCACCGCTGATCGGATAGGTTCCTCCCTTGCTGGATCCATCCTTGGTCGGATTATTCTGTCACGGGTGGTGTAAAGGATCCACGTGCAAAGGCAGTCCGTTAGAATCAGTCTTTATTGAAGACACAAAACAAGGCAGTCTGTCGTCTGATGACACAGAACTGGATGAAACACAAATCGACCGAGGATGGTCTGGTTCCGAGGACTCCCGTCTTGGAGAGAGCTCGTGGGGCTGGGCTCACTGGAAGCAGCCACCGGACAGAGAGAACACTAAGACGAGCACAGCACACTAAGCAAGACAAGACATGGTCAGAACTCTGGTTGTATCGACATGAAGGGCCAAACAATACCGTATGCATGACACACAATAATCCGACAGAGAACAGTGAGCCCAACCACTAGAAATAGAGTGACTAATAGATCAGAGTGGAAACAGGTGTCCTCGCAAAGCAGCCCGCACGCTGATTGTGATGACAAACAGGTGGAGATGAGAGCTAGAATGAGCATGGGCATGCCTGAGTGTGTGTGTGTGTGTGCATGATAGAATATGTAAGTGTGTGTATGTGTGTGTGAAATCCCGTGTGTGTGAGAGAGAAACAGAGAAGCAAACCCAGCTCATGACAAGTTTAGGGACCAATTCTCACTCTTAACTAGTTGCTTATTAACATGAATATTACTAGCATATTGGCGGTTTATTAGTACTTATAAAGCTCATATTAATGCCTTATTTTGCATGACCATATTCTAGATCACTTAATCATACCCCATATCTAAACTTAACAACTACCCAACTAACTATTAATAAGCAGAAAATTAGGGGTTAATTGAGGCAAGGCAAGGCAAATTTATTTATATAGCACATTTCATACACAATGGTAATAGGGTTGGGTATCGTTTGGGTTTTTTACGATACCGGTGCCTGAAACGATACTTAAAAAAAAATTACCCAAAATAGGATGGATTGGCCATTACTGAGCGCTATAAACACATTTAATGTCTGTTTCATTCATACTGGACGCCAGAGGGCGCCTTCGCGCAGAAACTCCACATGTGCATCACAGAAGGAATAGAACTCAGGAAATCCCTAATATGTATCTGTGTTATTCAAGCCATCTTTGGTATTTTCATCATAATTAAGTATATTTATAATCCATTGCTAATCGACATAGCCTTTTTACCATATGCTTTTTACAGTATAGAACATATTTTCTGCCTCATTCTGTGACAAGAAGCCACATCAGATCACAAAAGGAAGCAGTTGTGGAGTAAAAACGTTATAGTGTTCTCTTTTGTTGGACAACAGGTTTAGAAACGCTTCTCATTGCAAGTCATTAAAAGGGAAGTTTAGCTTTAGGCATTTTAATTTAAGAATGTTTAGCTTAGCTAGCTAACGGTATCTATAGATATATCTATAGGTATACCTGCTGCCGTTCGTGAATTTTCTCAGTCGGGAAATTATTTTTCACATGTGGTGCCGGTGATCCTTATATCCGTTTCGGAGAACCAGAGAACAAATATTTCAATCGATCGCTCAAGCATTTATGTAGCACTGAAATGAGGCACTGAAATCTGCGTTCTGATTCGGTTCTAATCTAGTACATACTGGTTACATAGGTACCGGTACCTATGGTCGGGTGGTTTGGCACACACTACTGAAGGATGATGGAGGGAGAAGTAGATATTGTCCTTTAGCACTCTTGCACCAAGTTTGTTTGGGTGGAGGCCATCCAGTTTAAACAGTTGTCTATGGCCCCAGAAAAGAAACCTGAAAATGTGTGTCTGCCCCCATCCAACCTGACAGCTTGAGAGGTGAGGAGAAAAATGGCAGAAAATTGCCAAATGCTTATGTGCAAATCTTGACGCATCATACCCAAAAATACTTGAGGCTGTAAAGGTGCTTCAGCTAAGTACTTAGTTTAGTGAATACTTATGCAATGTACTTATTTCAGTTTTTTGAATTGAGGGAAAACTCTTAATAGTTAATATGTCCCCTAATCCAAGTTTTACCATCTTAACAAATAAAAGTTATTATTAAAAGTATATACATTTGAACCAAAGCCCTTCTCCATCAATTGCTCAGTTAGGCCAGGAGGCCAGCTGAGTCCTGGTTGTTTCAAGCTTCTTCCATTATGGATAATGGAGGCTACGTGATTCTGTGACCCTTCAATGAAGCAGATTTTTTTCTGAGCTCTACGTGCAGTTCTTTTGACCTCAGGGCCCTGTTTCTGAGCTCTTATGCATTATCAGCAGTTAGACCTTTTAAGATGTGTGTGCCTTTCCAAATCATACCCATTCAATTGAATTTGCCACAGGTTAACTTCACTCAAAGTGCAATAATATCTACAAGCAATATGAATGCTCAAGAAATCAGGAAGGGGGCCAACACTTTTTCACACCACTGTATAAGTTAAGAATGTCTTAACACAAAAGTAAGTTCATGACAAATATTTATTATTAAATATATAAGTTAAGAATATGTCTTAACACATAAAAGTAAGTTAATGACAAATATTCCTTTGTTTTCTTCACAGTTTGAGCTGCTCAGACTCTGGGGTTGTAACCCTCACTGTCATTTCATACTTCTGCTCCGCTCCCTCTCCTTCGACCACAGCGTGCTGCTTGACTTCCTCATCTCCTCCGAGACGTGTTTCCTGGAGTACTGCGTCCGCTACCTGAAGCTTCTCCGCGAGGACCAGACGGCCTTCTCTAGCTCTTGTCGTCATATTGAAGATTGTGATGGTGCTGGAAGAAGAACCGATCCTTCCATTCAAGCTCCTTCTGCTATTTCAAAAACGCTGGATGTTGTTCCCTACACTAGATCGTCAACAGGTAACGATGTCCCACGACTGGTGGATTATGGGAGCTCAGACGAATCCGAGGAGGCAGAAGAGCGTGTTCCTGACAGGAACTCTGGGAATACTGAGGCAGATTCTGGTAGGACTCAATCTGGAATGGTGCAGACTGAACATGCATCTGATTCTCTGCTGGGTAAAGTGTTTGTGTGTCTTATGGAGTTGAGGACCGCTGTAACCAGACTACATAACAGGGGTCTCTTCCCCTACAACCCTACCTCACTTCTAAAACTGCTAAACAGCATTGAACCCCAGAGAAACACGCTTAGTTAGCTTTGACTTAAAGCTAATGAACAAGGATAGATTACTGATCAGAAATGTCAACCTGTTATGACCTCCTCGATTAATGCAGTGAATAAACATACGTCACTGAACCAAAAAAAATCATTTTTGCATCAAAATTATTGTTATGGAAGGATTTAATAGATTGAATTAAATAAATATTTATTTAGTTTATTTATTTATTTAGTCATTTAGCAGACGCTTTTATCCAAAGCGACTTACAACAATATCAAATAAAGGTGGAACAGGTGTATAAATATATGGTGGAATGATAAAATACAACATGGAATGCTCGATTTAATATATATATATATATATATATATATATAATGAAATGATGAAATATGACATGGAATGTTCAAAAAATAAAAGAATAATGAAATGTAAGCATAAATAAAGCATTAAATGCATTTATATTTTCATGTAAAATGGAAATGTTTATGCTTACTGTACATTTTCACTGTACATTTGTACATTTATTTTTTCATGTTAAAAAAAGGACATGAAATATGCTTTAAAATGTGTCAGCTCTCATAATGAAATCTAGTTATTTTTCAGTTTATTTATTTATTCATTCTTAGGTTTCATTGTACTTTTATTTTTTTCCTGTAAAAAAATTCAGTCCCTCTTTAATTTTTATTTATCATTGTATTTTTATTTATTGCAACATTCCATGGCATTTTAAATAATCTCATTATATATTTATAATTGATATTTTTCTAATAATTTATTAATATTTGACTTGGGTCCCTGATTCAGTTTTTATTAATTAATTTATTTTTGTTGCTCAAAAGGTAAAAACTGTAAGTGTGAGCGCAGTATATGAGGTGCATGTCTATAGTATATAAACTGCAGGTTTATTCCACTGACTGGGAAGGGGGATTAAGCTCAACACCATCGTCATTAGCATTTAAATTACATCACCAGCTAACGAGAGCAAGTTAATTTCCATCAGTTTATATGCAAATATCCAGAATCAACAACCATTCCTGTCGCCAACAGCTTTTCAGAAGGAAAGGCATCAGTACAGTAGACCACACAGCTGTTGCTCATTTTAATGTCCTGATTAGGCTTGTTCTATAATTACTCTCTTCACATTAAATGTTACTGAAGAGCATTTAATTAATTAAACTAATCAAGAATCCCAAAGGACAAAACCTTTCATTTTGTTGTAGCTCCTCAATATAAATAAACCTGATTAAATTGTTTTATATTTACTAAAATTATGTCATATCATAATTTCCAAACAAATATCAAGCAGCACAGCTGCTTTCAACATTCATAATAATCAGAAATGTTTCTTGAGCAGCAAATCAGCATGTTAGAATGATTTCTGAAGGATCATATGACACTGAAGTAATGATGCTGAAAATTCAGCGTTGATCACAGGAATAAATTACATTTTAAAATGTATTACAATAGAAAACAGAGATTTTAAATTGTAATAATATTTCTATTATCAATATTGCTGTTTTTACTGTATTTTGAGCAAATAAATGCAGCCTTGATAAGCATTTTCTTAATCTTATAAAAATCTTACTGACCCCAATCAAAGAGGAAAGCACAAATAATTTAATGTAATAACTATATGATCAGTTAGGAAATCAAAATAATTTTGGTGCAAATTATCTATTGCTTAGCAGAAGTCAGCTGAATTAGATAAATGAAGGGAAAAAGAGAAAACAAAACATGATCTGTGTCGATCACAGTGTGTTGTGGGTGAAATGATTGACATTTAAGAACCAGAATTGCGTATTTCTCTATTGTGTCATGTTAATAATTAACCATATTGTTGGACCAGTGCAGTTCATGATAAAATGCATTACTGGTTTTATATTCACCTTGTTTTTGTTGACGTTTTATGCACCAATTCTTGCATCGTGTTTGCTCACCGCTTGATGTCCAGTGTAAAATCTGTGTCCTGAAGTAACACTAGTTGAGATCAACTGCTATAACTAAAGGTGTCTCCTGAATTCCAGGTAATTAATGTGTGTGAGTAGAGACGGCGTGGCACTGAGTCACTGCCTGTGCTTTGTCTTATCTTTCAGGCTGAGTGAACCGCTGATCACGCCCTCGCAGTGCAGCTCTATCAGTTGCACAATGCAAATGAGGCGAGTCCTTAGGGCGCAGTTTTTGTGTGTGCATGAGCGATGCCTGTTGACCTCAGAAAGGTAAGGAGGAGGGGAGGAATCAAGTCAATTGCTACTAAAGCAGGGTGTGACCGCAAAGTATTTCAAACAAAGAGCGTCCCCGTGGGCCTCCAGTGCAGCCGTGCTGTCATGCTATGCACTTTCCCACCATCAGCAGCGAGCGGTCTGAGATTAGACATTTACCTGAGCGCTGCGCTGAGCCGCTGACAGGAAAGCAGAGGTAAGCGTGCGCTTTACTTGACCTTGGGTGAAATGCAATGCCAGCGATTGTGACTTGGCCAATGAGTTTTAAACAAGACGGATGGAGAAAATAAGAAGGACTTTCATGAGAGACGTTTGGAAAGTTTCTCTAATGAAAAGTAGAGCTTGTGGAAACCTGCTTTTTTGAGTTTTAAGACTGGACGTTAATTCCAAGTTTCTGTTATTTTTTTTGTTATTGTTTATTGGGCATTTTAGGAAACTACCTTAGTATTAAATTGTTTCTTCTTGTTAATACAGTATGTTTGCAACGTGACTTGATACTCATTTTGCAGTCATTGTCTTGAGTTTTAAACAAGACAAATGTAGAAAATATGATGGACTTTTATGAAAGGTGTTCGAAAATTTTCTCTAATAAAAAGTAGAGCTTTTGGAAACCGGCTTTTTTGAGGTTTAAGACTGAACTGTGCTGTTAATTCCAGGTTTTTCTGTTGCTTTTGGGGCATTTTAAAGGTGACATATCATGAAAATCAGACTTTTCCAGGTTTTAAGTGCTATAATCAGGTCCCCGGTGCATCTACCAACCAAGGAAACGTGAAAAAGATTAACCCAGTAACTTTGTTTTGGTAAGCCTTTTCCTGCAAGCGTCTGAAAAAATGAGCCGCTGCCTTGGTGACGTGGTAAAGGGATCTCATTATAATATTACCGCCCTTTAATCTGTAAGTTTCACATATTGTAAAAAGGGCATAATATGTCTCCTTTAAGAAACTTCATTCATTCATTGACTTGAGTTTTAAACAAGACGAATGGAGAAAATAAGGACTTTTATGTTTGGAAAGCGACTAATGAAAAATAAAGCATGTGGAAACTTTTTTTGTTTGAGCTTTTGGGTTTTCAGACTGGAAGGTAGTGGTACTATTAATTCCAGGTTTTTCTGTTGTTGTTTTTTTATTGTTTTTTGGGCATTTTAGGAAACTTCATTAGCAGATTAACGTCTCTTTGCTTTGGTCTTATTAAATTCTTTCTTCTTGCTGTTCCTGAAATCTAATCAAAATTTAATAAAAAAATTCTTGAGCAGCTTTAATCAAGATGCTTTTGTTGGTGTGAAAATGTAAGATCTAGATGGCTGCTCAAAGTAGAAGATGTAAATCTTTGACACTTGAATTGTAGCTACTGCCAAACACCATTATGGTCTCTCTGAATCTTTAAGTGTTGAAATGAATGGTTGTATTTGTTGAAATGTGTCTTAGAAATTGCGACTTGTGTTGTAGTGCTAAAGTTTGAACATTTTTATGTGCTTAAGTTAACCAGTTCTTGAATTTGAACTATTCCATTCAGCTATCATATAGTTTCTTGTTATCAGAAATGGTTAAGAAAGAAGATAGTGTGGCAGTAATGGGGTTGAAGGGACGGGTGATAATAATTCTGTGTGATCTGTACACGTGGAGGCAGCTCTGTTTACTCAGCGTCTTGTTCAAACAGACTCTGAGCTCTTTGTTATGTTCAGTTGACATGGTGTTCTGGTCGTTCTCTTGGTCATAGTACAGTCACAGAGAAAGACTGTCATTGTGTGCTGCTCATATTGTCTGATCAAAGTCAAAATATAAGAAAGGAACAATTATATTATAGTGAAAGGAATAAGCAGATACATTAAAGGGTCAAAATACAGTAATGGTTTGCATTTAGTTAGGAGTTCAAAAGTTTGGGGATGGTAAGTTTATTTTAAAAAGTCTCTTCTAATCATCAAGGCTGCATTTATTTGACCAAAAATTCAGTAAAAAACATTAATATTGTGAAATATCATTACAATTTAAAATAACTGTTTTCTATGTTAAATATATTGTAAAATATAATTTATTCTTGGGATGTAAAGCTGAATTTTCAGCATCATTACTCCAGTCTTCAGTGTCACATGATCCTTCAGAAATCATTCTAAGGTGCGATTATCAATGTTGAAAACAGTTGCGCTGCTTAATACATATATATATATATATGTATGTATATATGTATGTGTGTGTGTGTGTAATTTAATTTTAAAAATATATATTTTTTTAATTTAATTTACTGCCCTTCCATATTGCTATATATTTATTAAAGTCCAATATGGATAAACAAAACTTTCACAGTTTTCTTCTTCTTCTTAAAAAAAAAAAATATATATATGTATTTACATGTATATATTTATATTCATATAATTTATATTATATATACATACTTAATATATAAACGTAACATATTTTTCTTAAATATATAACTTTTTTTTTGCCAATAATGTTAATTTTAAATTTATTACAAAATTAATTCAGTTGTGTGGGGACAATGAGATGCGTCACAGCACTACAAATCCTTGTAAAACCTACTTGATTTCCTTTCACTTGGCCAATTGTTTTTTAAGTTATTCATCTGGTAAATATTCAAATATTTTACTGCACAGTTTAATATCTCAAAACCATATCCAGGACTAATTAATAACCCAGTTCAGACAGTGCTAAACTTGAACTAAGATAACGTCTCGGTTACGTATGGTAACCCTCGTTTCCTGAAGGAGGGAACGGAGACGTCGGTGACCGACGAATTGGGATATCGCTTCGATAGACCAATCCACTTCGAGTGTAAACTAAACGAGCCAAGTTGCTACAGCAACCGTGGCGACGGGATGTGACGTCTCTGTTCCCTCCTTCAGGGAACGAGGGTTACCATACGTAACCGAGACGTTCCCTTTCAGTCGGTCACTCCGAGTCACGTTGGTGACCGACAAATTGGGATCCCTACCAAAACGCCATGGTGCTGCCCCTTCCAGTGCTCTGTGCGAGCCGCCTGCGCCCCTATCTGGTGTAGGCCGGGGCTCGGGACAAGTAGTTCCACTCACCATTTTTCAAAAAAACGGAGGATCTCAACGCTTGGGTCTCAGTATGGAACCCAGCCTTCCACGGTTCTCGCGGATTCATCGTGAAGGCCCGGCGCCGGACGTTCCACCGCGTCCGCGCCGCTTTGCTGAAGGCTGCTGCGGATGTGGCGTGCGAGCGGACGCGGGGGCTCGCCCTTGGCGGCGAGCAGGCTGGGGCGCTGCAGCCGGTGGACGGGTGGAGGCAGCAGCTGCCCGCCGGGGCAGGATGTGTCGGATCGCCTCAGTCTGCTT
>NW_015632455.1:1395824-1396084 GCF_001515625.1 Sinocyclocheilus rhinocerous
CCGCTGCTGCCGTCTGGCGAAGGAGGAGGATGAGTGAGGTCCGGCGTTAGTTAGTCCGTCATTCTCCGTGCCCTCCTGGGACACAGAGATAAAGGAAACTGCTCTTTTGTCGAGAATTTGGGTACCACGGCGGGGAAAAATGAAACAAAAGATTCTCCGTCCGGCCCTCCTCCGGGGGAGGAAGTGGTGCGTTCACCATCTCCCGAAAAGCAGATCCTTCCATCCCTGGGTCGCCTATCTCAGGACCGCTTGCTTCTCTG
>NW_015632455.1:1396328-1425907 GCF_001515625.1 Sinocyclocheilus rhinocerous
AGCCACCCCGAGAAACCAATCATCCAGCCTTGAGGGTTTGGGACACGGTGGAGGTTTCCACTCGAGGCCGACCCTTTCGGCGGCCCGGGAAAGCATAGCTGTCATCTCCGGATCCGATTCAGGCTTTGCCACCATCCCGGAGGGCGGCAGAGCGGCCGAATCCTCGTCGGACAGCTCTCCCTCCGATGCTGAGATTGACATCTGGTCGGGGGGAGGTCCACTGGATACCGCTGGTACGCTCTTTAAAGAGGGCCCAGTGCGTTCCGTGGGTCGCTCCACTGGATCGGAGGAGCAAGAGGAGTGATGGTCCCCAGAGGGTTGGTTCCCTGCGGGGTTTGCCATCACTGTAACCCTCAAGCTGGAAGTGGTTCTCATCTGCCTTCCGCCAGAACAAGCCCCAGATCGCGGCAGCGGCAACGGGACTCCGCCCCCTCGCAGGTAGCGGAGCCTGGTTCGCAGCTCCGAAATGGTCATCTTCCCGCAATGAGAACATGACTCATCCACAAAGGCCACCTCAGCTTGCTTAATGCCCAGACACGTGAGGCAGCGATCGTGACCATCAAGTGGATTGGTCTATTGAAGCGATATCCCAATTCATCTGTCACCGACGTGACTCGGAGTGACCGACTGAAAGGGAACCCAGGATTATGTTATTATTCAGTCTGTGACATACTTTCACTTGTGGTAAACTCATTAATATTTCCCTCTATAGAGAGTTTGTTTCCTTGTATATGAAAGCTAATATTTGGATGGTATTTAACTTGGGTGTGAAGTGCTGTTAATGTGTAATTTACTAAATGGATCTGAAATCAACACTGTAACATGTAGATTCACACCAGCTTTACTTGTATTCCCAGATCAGGTGGTGTCTCAGGTGTGTGTAGGTACATAAGCTTGTGGTTTTGCCCCAGGTCAGCATCGCCCCTATCAAACACTGTTTTTAGTAGCAGCAGAGCTGTTTGGTCATCAACACTCAACAGATTTTGTGAATCATTTGTTAAGGCTCAAAAACTGATTATATACCACAGCTACAGAATCTCAAGCATTTTAACACAGAGTCTTTACGTAATTTGACTGTTTACCTTATTATTGTTTGGTATTATTGAAATTGTGCTTTCGTTGCACGTTTGTTGAAGGTTTAAATGGATGCAGGAGAATATTGTAAAACATTAATAAAAAAGTAATGAGAATCTGTTTTGGTTTTTGGCATAAATCCACAGCGCTGAGTAAGCCTTATTTTTATCATGAATGCTTATATGTCTGAGGCTAAATCTAACTGACTCATTTAATTCTGCATTTAAATGACTTGCAAATTCTATATTTAGTGTACAAATGTTTATCATACTTTTGCACTGAAAATATTTTATTTCATATTATGAGATGACAATATTATTTTATGATTATACTACTATTACCCTCTTTATTTTGTTAGTGAAGTTGTTTTGTAAATCCATAATAAATATTTGAATATCTCCTATTTAATTTCCTACATCTCCATCTCTCTTTATTAGAAAAATCTATATTTTTTGTAAGGTACTACAATTAAATATTTATGAGTTCCCTATAAACTTTAATACTGTTTGATGATGTATGCTACAGTGAAATGTTTAGTATATAACGGTTTGTAGGTTATCTACTATCAATAAAGAGGAAAAAAGATTAAGAAGACAAACGGATGCATCAAAATGTACAAAATTTTCTCACTCTCAGTCCATCAAAGATGTAGATGAGTTTGTTTCTTCGTTGGAACAGATTTGGAGAAATGTAGCATTGCATCACTTCCTCAGCAATGTGCAGTGAATGGGTGCCATTGCTGAGCAAGTGATGCGATGCTACATTTCTCCAAATCTGTTCTGAGGAAGAAATAAACTCATCTACACTTTGGATGGCCTGAGAGTGAGTAAATGCAAATTTGAACTATTCCTTTAAGAGAGTAAATGATGTCAATTTTGGTTTGATGTTAAAAACACTCTTCTATCACTAGGAACAGTGTCTTGCTTGATAAATGCAGTAATATAATCTGAGATGTTTATCGTTGCTCTAGGGGGTGTTGACATGAAACACCTATATGTTTAAAGCATGACATGTAAAATCTTGTCTGGCTGTGCTTGTGTTCACCAGATCACGTCATGATTGGGACGATTAGTGAGTGGCTGTGGTGGGACCGGCTGTGGCTGCCGGGGAACCTCACGTGGGCCGATCTCAAAGACGAGGAAGGGCTCGTCTACGCCAGAGCATCCCACCTCTACGTCACTGTGCCATATGCTTTAGTCTTCCTTGTAGTCAGATACGTGTTTGAAAGGTGAGTCAGTTGAGGAATTTCTGTGGCTATGTTGCAGGAAATGGAAATTTGATCAATCATTTGAGGGCAGATTTCAGAGGCCAGCCGCAGCGTGAGAATTTGTTAATGATATTTTTCGCAACAAATATGATCAGTGTTGGAGAACTTTTCAAGCTACAAAGCATATTTAAAGTAAAACTACCCTTTTGATGTATTTATGAAGTTTTAAATAAAACATTACTGGAGTACTTTTTAGTTAGTTTCACCACAAAACTGATATATGAAATATAATTTGGATTCACATGAAGGATGTAAAAATGCTTCAGGGATGATTTATACTTGGAACTTAATGTTAAGAATTGCATATAATCAAAAATGTTAACAATCTAAATCTACTAATGTCTGTCTTTTTAGGTTGATAGCGATACCGCTCGCAGCTTCGCTTGGCGTTACAGAGAAAACCGGATACAAAGTGGAGCACAATGCTGTTCTTGAACATTATTTCATTACAAAATCAAAACATCCAGGACAGGTAAAATCTACTCTCACTCAACGATATCACAGATCCACATCAGATTCAAAGTCGCCTTTGGCTTGATCACTGGAGAGAATCACTGTTTTAGACATTAAAGAGCCCCTATTATGGGTTATGAAAGGTTCATATTTTGGTTTTGGGAGTCCCCAACAACAGGTTGACATGCATGCAAGGTCAAAAAACACTTTCATTGTCTTATAATATGCATTTATTTTTACCTTACTTGCTCCCAAACGATTCGTTCAACGATTCATTTTTCCAAACCCCTCCTTTGCGTGACGCTAATCTGCGGTGATTGGTCTGATTGGGCTCATTTTCATTTTCATCATGCCTGTGATGCCTGATAAAGCAGCGTTTGTGAGCACAGTGCTGCTTTGTGTCGTTACCGGGGAAACCGCTATTTTTACCGCTCCAAAAGCGGCACCTAGTGGCAAAGAATGAATTTGCATTTTCATTCAGACCAACGGAAAAGACCAACAAGTGGGCAGGCAATATGCTAATCAAGTGGGCGGGCAATATGCTAATGTTTCATGTTGACGTCAACATGAAACGGCTTGGGATTCGTCTTAAAAACGACACGTTTCAATGATTCAGAGTCGACTCTTTCTTTTGAGAGACGATAACTTTATACACGGTGCACTTTCAGATTTAAAACTTTGCAGGATGCTTTCATTCACCTAGAGCTGTGTTACACACTGCATGAAAGGTAACTTTCAAAAATAATATAATAGCGGCACTTTAAGACAAGATTTTCTGCAAAATTTATTTGGAAACTTTAATTGAACTCAGTTCCATCTAGATCACATATTTAGGATTTGTTTCCAATTTTTTTATTATTTTATTTTTACCCACCATACACAGTAAATGTAACTATGTGCAAGATTTAGGTTGTATTGTTAAATATATTGAAACCATATTATAAGTGTTTCCTATAAAACACTGTTCCACATGCAATACCCACAACGCACTGCAGCGGTCATACCAGGCCTGATACCCAAGTGGTTGCTAATTTGTTGCTGTCTGCTTATGCTGTCAAGACTAGTGTTGACTAGTTGTTTTGATTTGAATGTAATCCCTGATCACATGAGCTTTCCTCTCTGTTGGATTGTCTCTGTAGCTGGCGAATGGTGTTTTATCTGGCGGCGTTCATTGGTGGTATCATAGCCCTGTATGATGTGAGTTTATCCTCTTCTCATATCCTTCTGCATATCTGAAGTTAGAAATATGTGAAAATTGTGCCTGTTTTCCTGTTCTGATGATTGACATGCTTTTGGCCAATGAAGCTGATCTGTGATCAGCTCTGTGGTGTTGAGAAATCGAATGTATTTGTGACAGATGAGCACTGTGGGAAATGCAGAGCAATTTGGGACACACTACACAGGCAGCATCGTACAAATAGTGTGCGTGCACAGCACTCAGGAAGGACGC
This sequence comes from Sinocyclocheilus rhinocerous, assembly GCF_001515625.1. Taxonomy (NCBI): domain Eukaryota; kingdom Metazoa; phylum Chordata; class Actinopteri; order Cypriniformes; family Cyprinidae; genus Sinocyclocheilus; species Sinocyclocheilus rhinocerous. Next base: position 1,400,573 of record NW_015632455.1, read on the forward strand.
AACAATTGATTTTAATAGAATTTGTGTTATACTGCTAAGCTAATGACAATGCATAGTTATACAAATATTGGGTAAACAAATTCATTTTTATTTAAACTAAATTGTGTGTATTTATTGTACTCTTGGAATTATTTGAAATCATTTTTAAACATATTTATATTTGGATTATTGCAATGCATTATTATGGCAGTGGTTCTCAGTCTTTTTGACTCCATTATCCACAATATTTGAAGGCCCCCTAGACCTAGTTTTCAAATTTATTTTAATTTAAAGACACTCATTGCTTCTGTAAATTAAAATAAAATAAAGTAACTAAAACTATATTAATTCTAATAATTAAAATAATTAAATGTCATAATTGTATTTTGTTCAAAAGTGTTTTAAGAGCTTAATGTTCTCCACTCTTTTTAACCTATGAATTTACATGACTTTTCCAGTCAACGTGATTTAAGGATAAGGATTTTAAAAATATTAGATTTTTTTATAAATATAAAACTCACACGTTTGAAATTAGGTCTCCTCACATATCCATTTTCAAAGACCGTAGGAACCCTTGAAAAGAAAACACAGTTGTTGATAAACAGCTGTTGAGAGGTCAAATTAAAATAAGAAATACTTTTTTTTTTAGTTGTTTTAGCTTATTTTAATTTATTTAAGTTATCTTGAGGCCCCCTTGAAAATCTGCAGAGGCCCTTTTATTGAGAACCACTGCATTATGGGATTTCCACAAGTGTTTGGCTTTAGAAGTCTTTGTGTTTGGATTGTGCCTGTGATGCCTTAAAACGACACCTAAGTAGGCAGCATACTAGGTTTTAGAACACAGCCACCTTGCAGCTCCAAAAACTGTCAGTAAAAAGCCAATGTTCCGTGTTCCATAAAGTTGAATATTGATTTGTCTATTTATTACAGAAACCCTGGTTTTATAATTTGAGGGAGGTGTGGAATGGCTATCCCAGACAGGTATGTTCCAGTCTTCAGATCTTTAATTTGCTTGTATTTGTTCCAAGGGATATTTTATTGTTCATATCACCTGCACTAATAAGAGCAGGCGAGATATTGTTCACTTTGACCCGGCCCCGATAAAGGGTTCACGCAACACTCAAATTTACGGCACGGCTAATAAATAAGGCAGATAATAAGGCTCACGCTAGTTCCAAATCAAACATGGCCATATTTAGAAGAAAGATGTCTTTTTTGGCCAAGCTGAAGGTTTTTTTTGGATCCGTTCACACTTGTTATGTGAGTTCCAGGTTGCAATCAAAAGAACAGTGATGTCATTCAGATTGGCACTCAAAACATTGAGTTTCCTAGAATAATCATTTAAAAAAAAAAAAGAGCCGTCTTCAAACTCCCGCTGCATCAAAGCACAATGAATTACATAAAATTCACATTGAGTTATAGCTCGGATCAATCAGAGTCTTTTACTTTTTCCGTCATAAAAATGTAGCGGTGGTCATCTCTTGTTATGGTGCATGTTTCTGAGAGCGTATTGTTGTGTTTTTGCTCCTGCAGTCCGTGCTAGATTCTCAGTACTGGTATTATATTTTGGAGATGAGCTTCTATTTTTCGCTAGTGCTCAGAATAACCTTCGACGTCAAACGAAAGGTGAGTATCATGTGACACCACACTATCTTTTAACTACATGAAATCTTTTAAATTATATTTCAAACTGTTTCGTCTGAGCCTAACCATTTATCACAAGACCTGAAATAAACATCTGATCATTATTTACACAATGAAAGCTATTGTAATCTGTCATTTAAAGCCAGATTGATTTGTTGTTGTTTTCATCTCATCTACTTTTTCTCTGTCACTGAGAATGATTGTGAAAACTTTCCGTGAATGTTTCTCATATATATTTATTTCAGGACTTTAAAGAGCAGATCATCCATCATTGGGCCACGCTGACGCTCTTGGCTTTCTCCTGGTGTGGGAACTACATCCGGGTCGGGACCCTGGTCATGCTCATTCACGATTCCTCTGACATTCTTTTAGAGGTTAATGATACACCAAATCTTATTTTATTCTTTATTGTATTTTTAGCCATTTACACTCTTAAAAATAAAGGTGCTTAAAAGGTTCTTCACAGCGATGCCATAGAAGAACCATTTTTGGTTCCACAAAGAAACATTCAGTCAAAGGTTCTTTAAAGAACCATCTTTTTCTCACCTTTTTATAATCTGAAGAACCTTCTTTCGCCACAAAGAACCTTTTGTGAAACAGAAAGGTTCTTCAGATGTTAAAGGTTCTTTCTGGAACCATTTAGACAAAAAGGTTCTTCTATGGCATCGTGAAGCACCTTTATTTTTAAGAGTGTACCCCTGTATTAGAGAGTGACAGGAAATTTGTTTGGTGGAATGGGTTCTGGAAACATTACACATGTTTTTTTTTGTTTGAAAAAAACAAAAAACCTTTTGTTAAGATTTAAACAATCAAAAACAGTGATGTCTCACCTTGCACTCAGGCAAAATACAACTTTAGTATAAACATATGCTCTAGAATGAGAAATGATGAGAATGAGGCTACTGGTTATTTAAAGGTGCCATAGAATGCATTGATACAATATTTTAAATTGTTCTCTGATATCTACATAGAAGGTATGTGGCTTAGGTAAGGGCAAAAAATCTCCAGAAACGGTTTTACATGTCCATTTACAACCCTAGGATTTGTCCCTAGAATGAAATGGTCTGTTTTTACCTTATTTGGAAGGGTCATGAATAATAAAGTTGAGCTCTGCTCTGATTGGCTGTTTCACAGTGCAGCTCAATGTTGAGCTCTGCTCTGATTGGCTGTTTCACAGTGCGGCTCAATGTTGATCTGATTCGCTTGTTTTTCAGTAGTCTTTTGCATGCACGAGATTTACATAAGAAGGAGGAAACAATGGTGTTTGAGGCTCACGGTATGTCATTTCCATGTACAGAACTGTTAATATTCAACTATGCCAAGGTAAATACAGTTTTCCATTCTATGGCACCTTTAAAAAGTCCTCCAATATGTCACTCAAAAAACTTGTTTCTGTAGGGAATACATTTGTCAACCCATTTAATGTAGTGTTTATGAATGTCTGAAAAATGTTGAGTCGCTATTAAACACTGCAAACTGAACAACTGATGTTCTTATTGGTTTCATATGGTTAACACCAGTGTTATCTAGTTAGAAACTATAGTTTTTTTAATGTTTTGAATTTGTTTTTATTTTTGAATTAGTTTTTATTTTTATATGTTATGTTTTCATTTGAATTTTTGTTAAAGTTTTAGTATTTATTTTTTATTAGTTTTTGTTTGTTTTAAATATGTCTATATATTTATATTATTTCAATAGTATATATTATTTTTTATTTCAGGTTTAGTTTTAGTTATTTTAGTACATAAAGTTAAACTAAATGAAATGAGCTAAGATACAGAAATAATATATATATATATAATTAAATTTTTTATTTAAAGTTTATTTTATTTCAAATAATAAAAGACTATATAGTTTTAGTTAACTGTAAAAACCCTGTACGAATTGCACCTATTTGTTATTTTTGTGTTATTTCTCCACAGTCCGCTAAGATCTTCAACTACGCCAAATGGGAAAGCACATGCAACGGCATCTTTGTGGTATTTGCTGCTGTCTTCATAGTCACGCGACTCATAATCTTTCCATTTTGGTGAGAATTGTGTGACTATTATTTCCAAGCTCTGATAAAGAGTCTCAGGTGTATTTTACATAACGTGCATGCATTATTTGTTTATTACAACTGATATTAAAAACTGTCTCTGTCTCATGCATCTTTATTCCAGGATCATTCACTGCACGTGGGTTTATCCTCCCGACTATTACCCGCCGTTCTTTGGATATTACTTTTTTAACTTCATGCTTGTCATCCTGTTGATGCTGCACATATTCTGGGCGTATCTGATTCTACGCATGGTGAAGATGTTCCTTTTTGGAAGTGTAAGTTCTTCTACTTTTATATTTGGGACTTCAAATTGTCATGTTTGAATGGTCTCACGTTACACTGGGTTAGCAAATAATTTTGGGTAGTCATATTTTGAGATTTATTTTTTTGCAAATTTATTGGACACATAGGCTACTGTATGCGACTTGTGTTTGTATTTGCCTGTGCATCTGTGTAAATGTTGTGATCAATCTGCTCTTCTCAAGTCTGAAACCTGAAGGCCAAAAAACAAACTGACACTAAACTGTGAATGTGCAGATCTCATGAATATTTAATGAGGAAAGCAGTGAATCAGTTTATGATTGGTTGTCTGTTTCTAAACGACTCACTGTAACATTCTCTATAATTTTATACCTTTGGCACCACATTTTGTTGGAGCAGATCTTCATAAATGAGGGTTAAAAGCATCGCTAACCCCTTTTAAAATTATAAGTGTGAAACACTGCTTTACCCGAGGTTAAAAAGACATTAACCCAGGGTTAAGCATTGTGTGAAAAGCCCTGAATACATTATAAAATCATTTATAAGATGGTTACAGGCATAGTGGATCTGAATGACTCAAAAATAAGCGTAATGAAGTGCATCTCTGCAGCCCGTCGGTCATATGTTACTAACAAATACCATTAATGCTGTTACCTTACCACCCTCGGGCTAGTTATCAATCATCTCAACAGACACAACCGACACCGTATGACTTTTAACAAGTCATAAAACTCTGGCCATTGTGCAGTCAGATAGTTCTGGATGCACTGAACTATTTCATTTTATGAGTTTCTGACTAAAGCTGTTTAAAAGAAGCATTGTCTATTTGTTTACGCTGTCTTGTGAGCTGGCAGAGTTTCAGTTATGGCACAGTTTTCAGTTATTGTCACCCTTAAATGTCCTATTGTGAGTATTATTGCATCAACACTGGCTTTACTGGTCTAGTTAACCATCCCATAATGCTGGTTATACCAGTGTGGGTTGGTACAGCACATGAACACATTTGTAATTAGGCTATACGGTGTGTGTGCCCTGCATCTTGAACAAAAACTGATTTGCATAAAAGGCCTAATATGTCCTGATATTAACATAATACAAGACTTATTCACCTTACAAATGGCCGTCTAAAGCAAAAATGTTACGAAATGCATCATATTTTGTGAGAAACTGTAACATGCTAGAGTAAAACAGGCGCTATCTTTGGAATCAGCGGCCTTAAATTTGTGAGAAACAAGTACTGGATTTCATTCAGCAAATATGATGCAGGTCAGTGTAATAGAGATGAACACTGCAGTTACAGTCAATATGGTTATCACTGGTTTGTCATTTTGGTAATGTGTGACAACCACATTCTACAGCCAAATTCCCACCTGAAAAATAATTTATTTTGAATCAATGTATTGTAAATTGTATTACTTTTGTGAACTATAACCAACACCAAACAAGTTAGACTGTTGGCATTTGCGTTTCTTCCTTAGAGCAATTGTGGGAGGGACTCCTGAATGATAATTTATGGGATTTACTGTATTTTAATGCTGGTGTCACTCCTAAAATTTTGCAGTGTGTACGTGCTTATTTAAGATTACTCACTAGAGGTAAGATCTGTATATGAGATACTGTATATGGAAACTCGTATTGCCTCCTGCTAGATGACCACATTGGCCATTTGAAACAATAAATGAGTTCATGAGTCACATTTTCTTCTCAGAGGAAGAAATTCCTGCATTCTGGAATCGGGGAAGTCGTGGCCTAATGGTTAGAGAGTCGGACTCGTAACCCAAAGGTTGCGGGTTCGAGTCTCGTACCGGCAGGGATTGTAGGTGGGGGGAGTGAATGTACAGCGCTCTCTCTCACCTTCAATACCACGACTGAGGTGCCCTTGAGCAAGGCACCGAACCCCCAACAGCTCCCCGGGCTCTGCAGCAAAAAAATGGCTGCCCACTGCTCCGGGTGTGTGTTCACGGTGTGTGTGTGTGTTCACTGCTGTGTGTGTGCACTTTGGATGGGTTAAATGCAGAGCACTAATTCCAAGTATGGGTCACCATACTTGGCCACATGTCACGTCACTTAAAAAAAAAATAAAATAAAGTCACTTAATATTCAAGCGCATCATTGTGAAAATATATCAAATATATTTATTTTGATTAAAAATTGTTATTTTAAGCTCAGTTGAAATATTTTTCAAAATATATACATTTATATATATATAGTATAAATATATACAGTTAAAATGTTTGGTGTCAGTGTTTTTGAAATAAGTCTGCTCACCAATACAGTATTGATCAGAAATACAGTAAAAATAGTGAAATATTATTACAATCTAAAATAACTGTTTTGTATTCGAATGCATTTTAAAATGTAATTATTCCTGAGATGGAAAAGCTGAATTTTCAGCATCATTACTCCAGTCTTCAGTGTCACATGATCCTTCAGAAATCATACTAATATGCTGACTTGCTGCTCAAGAAACATTTCTTATTAGTATCAATGAAGTTTTGCTTAATATTTTTAGGATATTTTAGGATTCTTTGATGAATAGAAAGTTCAAAAACAGCATTTATATGAAATCTGATTCTTTTTTGACATTATAAATATCTGTGTACTGTCACTTTTGATCAATTTAAAGCATACTTGTTGAATAAAAAGTATTAATGTTTTCAGTATGTGAATAATATGTTTGGACAAATAATGTTATTATTGTTTAGGTCAGAGCTCCCTGTTGCAACAGCAGACTCCTGTAGGAAACACATGCCTTGATTCATGCAAAACACACTAAAACAAAGATGCATATAATAGAAGTTATAGACAAAGCCATCCTGCATGAATTATACTCTGAACTGAAACGATGACACAAGCTCGTAACAGTGACTGAGTTATCCAGGTCTGTGCCGTTGTTCTGTTATTTCCAGTTACACTGGCGTTCTGATTAAAATAAGCCCTGCCAGCCTGTAGTTAGTGCTCTATTGTTTTCACTCCTGCTCGGTCTATTGAAAAAGGTGAGTCATAATTTGAGAGTGATTGCACTGGCAGCGTACATGATCTCTCGCAAATGCACAGCGGATGAGGGATGCCAGATTCAATCGCTTCTCTGCTCCACGTACCTGCAGCCTGTTGCACAAAGGGACCTAATTAGTCGTGATTTAGTGCACATCAGACTGTTCAGATTCATTTGCTATGGATGATGGATTGTGTATCTGCATCTGGTTTCTACAAATGGCTCGTTAGGTTTATGTTTCAAAAATGTTTCTATTTTCAGATTTCAGATGCTGGGGTTTTGATTTTGGCTTTCCGAAGTACAGGAAGTTCAAAGATCGGCGTGCTTATTGTTTGATTTTTAAATGTTTGCTAAGCTAAGGACCAGTAAACCTGCTGCTTATATATGGATCATACTTTGGGTTAGTGATTTAAACAAACTTATATTAAACTTTGGCATGCAAAAAAAAAACACTCAACCATTTAGCAACCACACAGAAACAACCTGGTATAGTTTTGCATGGATAAACACCACTCAAATTCTCTTTCTTGAATTCAGTTTTAGCTGTTGTGCTGAATATAAATGATTATTATTTTTTTTAACTCTAAGCGACTAATTTGGTGCATGTTTTAGGCTATTTATTTAGCTTTTATGTAAGGAAGCTGGTATCCTCTTTGGAAAAAAGGTAATCGTGACTTTTTATCTCACAATTCCAACTTTTTTCTCGCAGTTTTTTTTTCTTACAAAGAATTTCACGTTTATATTATAGAAAAGTCAGAATCATGAGATATTAACCAGCTATTGCGAGAAAAAAAATGTGGAATTGTGAGATAAGTTGCTATTACTTTTAAAATGTTTTATTCTGTAGTAGGGGATAAAATAAAACAAAAACAACAACAAAAAAAGAAAAAAAGTTTTGTTGAGTTTATATCTCACAATTTTGAGTCTGAATTGAGGTAAAGTTTTCTATAGATACGCGTATGAGAGAATGACTAAAGAATAAATTGAGGTGAAGGAACTCAGGCTTTTACAAATAAAATTGACAAATCTTTTTTTTTTCTTTTCTCTCTAAAGTGATGTTTTGCATGGGTAAACACAATTTTTTTTAATCGCAGATTTGTTTTAAAAATAAAAGAGTCTGTTTTAGCTATTGTGTTGACTAAATTAATTTTGAACTCTCCTCCCTAATATACTTTTTTTGACAGTTAACCAAAGACGAGAGAAGCGACAATGAAGAAGACGAGGAAGAGGATGGGGAAACCAGTGTGACCGAGGACAATGACGGACATGTGAAAGTGACCAATGGCTGTGGAGCAGGAGGCGGGGCTAATCATCACTGACACCTTTTCTCTCAAACTGTGAAGGACTTTGAATTGCCCTCAGGGATGCGAGGAGCCAAAAACATACATCTGATTTATTGTCACGCAGAGAATATGCCAGAAACCTGTCAAAACAAATTGCATCTTTTAATAATGCTGAAAAAACCCAATTTTTTTCACTTGGCTTCACTGGAGACGACTTGCTGTGTGTCTTGGCTGCTTCAAAACCTTTCCCCCCCTTTCAACTAAAACTTTTTTTCATTATGGCACAAGATCACATGGGTAATTATGAAAGAACATGGCGCAAAGAAAAAGAAACTCCTCGTAAGTTTTAATAGACTCCTCATTGTTTTTGAAGCTCAAAGATCACGTCACACTGGCTGCTCTCACCGTCTGGCATCGCCCATCGAGGCTTCATCTGCCATGCTGTTGAGTTTTATATCAACCTCTGCTGTCCAGCTCAGCCTCTTGTGAGAACTAATAAGATGAGATTTCAAGTTTATGTTTCCTGCAAGTGATTTTGAAGCAGAACATCTACTTTTGTATCACTTTAACCTCTTGCAGGCATCGTTTTCTTTTATTTTTACGCCGTCTCTACAATGAATACGTCCAACTTTGTTTCTTGAAAGAGTTCACACTGCAATACAAGTTTTTTGTCAATGCAGGCCATTTTCAGAAACTTTTGATGGCTGGAGGTCACTGAGTCTCTGTACTGCTGGTTTCTAGTATGCATTTCTATGCTCACTTGGCATCTGCACTCAAAGAATGTTATTTCAAATCACCAGCTGTCATTGAAAATGAAGGACTTCCAGTCAGTAGTCAGTGTTAATCTATCTATCTATCTATCTATCTATCTATCTTGGCCTCAATTCAAATTCAAGAATTGTTCGTTTTAAAATGCATTCTAAATTCAGCTCTGAATGGTGCACAAGCCTTTTTCAGCTGTTGCTCCATTATGACAGAAGCTGAAATAGAATGGTTTTGATACATTGCTCGCGTCCAGTGTAGACACGGTTTTATAGGATATTACAGTATGGATGTGACTTAAAACTACCTAAGTATATCTCAAGAATGATGTTAAATTTGAGATTTTTTAATATGTCTTGTTGACATTTTATGAACTTAAAATAGCTGGTTGAATATTCACATCTGTGAGCGACTGATTTGGTGAGTGTTTTAGGCTATTTAATTAGTATGAAATGAAATGTGTATGAGAGAATGATGAATGAATGAATGAAAGTCAGGCCTTTGCAAATAAAATTTTATGACAAGCCATTTTTTTGCTTGTCGGGGGTTATGCACAGACCCAGAGATCAGCAGAGATGGTTTTGAGAATTTGTGCAGTGCATTTACTGTTTTATCCACTGAAAGTGTAAAGGAATTATTGAAGGATATATTTTTTAAATGTTTAATTCTAATTTTATTGTAATAAAGATTTTGATCCAATATTTCAGTATGCCAGTTTTATAATGCTCTTTAGGGGCCAGTTGCATAAACTTAGCCACCATGTTAAGACTGTGTCTTCAGAACTAGTTTGACCAACTAGTAATCAGTCTTACTTTTCCAATACAAATGTGACCCTGGAGCACAAAACCAGTCTTAAGTTGCACGGGGATATTTGTAGCAATAGCCAAAAATACATTGTATGGGTCAAAATTATCGATTTTTCTTTTATGCCAAAAATCATTAGGATATTAATTAAAGATCATGTTCCATGAATACATTTTGTAAATTTCCTACCGTAAATATATAAAAACTTAAGTTTTGATTAGTAATATGTATTGCTAAGAACTTCATTTGGACAACTTTAAAGGTGATTTTCTCAATATTTAGATTTTTTTTTGCACCCTCAGATTCCAGATTTTCAAATAGTTGTATCTCGGCCAAATATTGTCCTATCCTAACAAACCATACATCAATGGAAAGCTTATTTATTCAGCTTTCAGATGATGTATAAATCTCAATTTCAAAAGATTGACACTTAAGACTGGTTTTGTGGTCCAGGGTCACAAATAAGACCAATCTACCTTTTCATAATTGAATTAAAAAAGTTATGACCAGTCTTGAAGAAAAAAATTAGATGACTAACTTTTTAAGACTAGTCTAAACAGTTTATGCAACCAGCCCCAGATCTTTATTTAATGTTAATCTAAATAGCTAGGAATGTCATTTTTCTTCTTCTGTTTTACATGTTTCTACAGAACCCCAGGTTGAAAACCCAGAAATTGCTCAAATAGATATTATTGACATATTACAATATTTTAGATGTTTTATTTTCGATCACATGTGATATTTGCTTTTGTGGAAGATAATATTCAAGTTGTTTTTTTTCTATACAGTGATACTGGGTATTGATAATGGCGTTCAAGCTCAAAAAGCAGTTGTTTAAATCTTTCCACTTCTGTTCTAAACCTCATTAAACCTCATTTATAAGTTTTAAGCAACATGGCAGTGAGTAAACAACAACAGAAATGCATATTTAATTTTTGGGTGAACAGTCTCTGTAAAATCAGTGTGTGTAAATGGCACTCAAGCATCTTAATGTCATAATGAAACAACAGACTGGCTCTTTAAACTCACTGGCACTGAGCAAGTTTTTTGTACTTCCCCTGTTAACTACTAGGGGGAGCAGTTGACCACACTCCTGACTTGTGCAGGAAGCACAGAACTAGTTCTACTGTACAGTGTCAAATCAAAATGAAACCTGCTAAATGGGCATCATTTTTTGGTGTCACAATACGTTTTATGCTTGCTTTCATTATGGTGCATCCTGGGATGATTGTATGGATCCGGGCCTCCTGGTGTTTTCATGCAGGTAATATTTTATTGTGCTTTAACTGATGACCACCAGAACAAAGCCTCGCCTCCTAAACATAATCACCATTAGTGGTCTTTGCTGAAGTATAAGCATCACCAATACTGTAGCTCATCCTCAACTGTTTATTGACATGAAGCTAATATTGTGAGGCATGCGATTCACTTTCTAAACAATTTTTATCATGTTTTTTGAATGGTAAAATTCACGCTCTTAAACTGAAAGAAGGACAGTCATAACAGAGACACCTGATGGTGGTCTCTTATGACTTCTGCCCAGCCGTGGTTTATCTGAAAGGACAGATGGGGTAGAGCCAAAATATTAATCCCAAACATAGACCTATATAAACTGAATTAATAACATTTTGGGAGGGGGGGGGGTTTCTAGACTATTTTATGTCATAAAGTGAGCAGGATATATTAAAATTTAAGGTATGGCTTCGGCAGGCATGTATTATAATCCTAAACAGGACAGACAGAGCCTGATCCTTCCCCAGCTCTACAGCGCCCCTCAATTTTCCCCGTGTAAATTTGTGGTGAGAAATGGAACTGCAGCGCGCTCTAATTTAGAGCCATGGGGCAGATTTGAGACTGTCGCTTGTTTTCACTTTACGTTACGTAAACCTCGCTCCAGATCAAGACAATATCAGTCAGCTTAAACTCTGTATATTAGTCTGCATCAGGTCAGCAACTAGTTGGCATGTCTGTTGGCATGTCATGTCTTCCTATGTATAGTAGCGTATCAAATTAATAAAGTATAAATCCTTTATTGTACCCTTTATATAGTTAGGCTATGTATGTTGTGTTTTATGTTTGCTCTGAGAATAGACATGACTTTTTTTTTCTCACTGGAATTTCTCCACAACTTGTAACAATCTTAATCAATATTCTGAGGCAATAAATACTAATTCTAAGATAGCATTCTATGTATTGTATGTGTTGTGTGTACTAAAAGACTGTCAATCAATATTTTGGCAACAACCTTTGCCAAAAGTGTTCTACGTGTCTTCATTAATTAGAATATAACGCCTACAAAATGTTTATCATAAACTAGCGATAAGACCCTCAATTTACGGTCAGGAGCTGCTACTGCTTGGGCCAGTAGGCAATCATCCAGAACACCCAAGAAACTGCTTTGCAACATCCCAAAAACACCCAGAACACCTAGGCAATCATTTAGACACAGGCACATTTTTTAGTGCATTGTTAAGGCCTTTCTAGGGTGTTCTGGGAGTTTTTTTTAGTATATTGCTATGCTGTTGCTAGTGCATTGTTATGGGGTTTCTAGCCTGTCCTGGGTGTTTTTTTTATTGCATTGCTATGGGATTTCTTCCGTGTTCTGGATGGTTTTTAGTGCATTGCTATGGTGTAGCTATTGAATTGCTATGGAGTGTTGCTGGGTGATTCAGTGATCATAAATCTCTGTGCATTATTACTGCTAGTAGTACACTGCCTTCAAACTAATCAGCAGACTTATTTTGCTGTAAATTCTGTGCTCAGATATCATCATAGCGCCACTATATCCAGCCTAGATAATTCTCGTCACTCATTACGGGCCGCTTGGCTGTGCCAGCGGCCCCGCTATCCACAGGAAGCAGCAGTAACTCTTCTGTGGTGCTTTGGCAAAGAGGAATGAGAAATCAAAGCACTTGAAATAGGATTAAAGCCTCTGCTGACCTACTCTAATGAACTTTATCCACTCGCAAGAGCTCCGTTCTCAGGGTATGGACTGCTAATATATGAGTTTTGGTTGTTCATACCGTTGAAAGAGAATCCACAGAATTAATGCAATGTAGATTCTTCTTACACCAAAAAATTGTTCAGCTCTAATATGTAATTCAGAACTCACTAGCAACCCCCCTGCAACACCCTAGCTACTGCATAGCATAACTTTTAAAATGTATCACAGAAAACATTATGCAATGCATTTTTGTTTTATGTTTCTTATTGCATATTGACACTGGGCTTATTGTCACAAATGCAAAAGCTGAGCTCACATAGTTTTGTTCTTTTAATCACTGTATATGGGGTATTTATGGAAAATATTTGTCCTACTCTACAATAGCACTGCTTTGTGTGCATTGACCACTAAATATCTAACATTCAAAATGACAATTTTCAGCTCAATATATTATAATAATACTTAAATCGATACTCACCCATAACGTTATCCAGGTCTGCACATGCTCTACATTAGTAATAATGCATCACATCTGTTGCTTCTAAAACTGATGAGGCACAATTACAGCAACCAGGCATTGCCAGCATACGCCACGGAGATGGTATCCTGTCATATAAGAATTCACAATAAGTCTTAGCTTATGATAAACAACGTCAATAACACAAAGAGATGGAAAATTGCGTTTGTCAGGTCTATGTTATTTGAATTTCTTTATCTAATTGATTTTGATTATTCAGGTTCATGCTGACTGAAGTCTTTAATATATAATGGCAAATAACATTTATGTCATTATTTTGACTGGGAAGGGTTTTTTTTTCATATTAATCATTAATAGCATCACTTAATTTGACAAGGTGTTGCATCTCTAACAATTAATAAGTTTACTATGATCTATGACTATGTAAATGCTAGAGAAAACCAGCTTTAGGTGGTTTGCTGCCAGTAGCTGATTTTTTTCTGATTAGTTGGGGGTGTTGCCAACTAATTTTCAGGGGAAGTTGCTCAAGGAAGGTTGATTTGTTGCTAAAAGTTGTTAAATGGCATTGTGACGTCATTGCGTGATGACGTCATTATGTAATCATGACGCAAATTTGTGTCACTGCATCAAATCTCAGCAAAAAAAAAAAGTCATATGTTAATTTATATTTGTTTGTAAAATAATAGAGATGCATAATATAATATTAAAATATAAATAACAATTTTTAAATACAACATTCAATTATTGAGTACTTACCCTACACATTTTTGAACGATTACCATTTAAGTTTATTATTATTATTAGCTTGTAAACTAGTAAAATTATACATTCTGAACAATTACAGTTTTAAGCAGTGTATTGGTAATTAGTTAGTATGCTACAATCTAAAAGTCTGTAAAAATAGGGCACAATCTACTATCTTAATGTAGAGGAATTTTCCAAATTTATTATTTACAGGTGTTTTCCCTGCAATTTAAATTACGCATTGTATTTAATGTTTTCAGGTTACAATGGATAATGTCCTGGAAAATTACTAACTTTTCCATTTTTCTAGATATTTTTTTTTACAGTGTACCAACAATCACAGGTACAAGCTACTAACAAGGTGTCATAAATGAACAATTATTCAATTATTCAGTAGTTGTTGTTGTTATTATTATTATTATTATTAATAAATTGAACAATTGCAAATAGCAGCTAACTTAATTCATGTGATATGTGTACTACTAGTCATCTTTGGTTTCCTCTTTTTGTGTAATTTAGATGAAAAATGTGTCCCTTTTATTGTTTAAGTCACTTATCAAAAGTTACTAAAAGTTGCCAAATACATTTAAAAAATAGCTAAATTTGTTGCTAGGTGCTTTTGGAAGAAAAAGTTGCTAGGGTAGTATGAAAAGTTGCTAAATCTAGCAACAAAATTGCTAAATTGGCAATAGATGTGGGACCGCGTGCACTGTTCCAGCCCTTTTTACAGACTGACAGAATCAGTAACCAATGACGCTGCGAGGATCTATTTACTTGGATCTCATCGACCAATCCGAACGCTGATGGGGCGGGACGTCGGTGTCAGGGGGCGGTGCTTTTGCATGAAGTTGAGTTCCCAGTCTGCTGTAATTAAACTTTCTGAAACTTCGCGTCAGTCCGCTGTTGCTGCTCCGCCAGCGCACACTGCCTGCCCTCTTCACAAAGACTTGCTCTACGATATATTACTCTTAATAATGCACGGCCATGACTCTTTACTGCTTTTCTTCCCTTTTGTTCTCTTTCGCATCGGACTGAATGCAATATCAGGTAAGACTGCAGCACCTGCGATACTCCTGACAGAAATTCACCATGGTAACCAGTTTCAGGCTAATATACCAATATTGCTACAGTTATAGCTTCTAGGGAAAAAGAAAATAAATAAAATGACAGAAATAATATGAAAGCGTCTACAGTATTCCCGTTTTAACTTACTATTGTTTTGCAGTAGTCACGATAACGGCGGAAACTGCGGTTACCATGGTAATTTTTTCGTCTGGACCATTTACTAACAGCGTCTTTGTCCTCGACTTGGTTATATTATTTTAAACTGCATATTTTCCCTGCTGCTTACAACATAGTTTCAGCCATGTTGTTTCAATTAAGATTAAATTGTTTATTTAAGAGCCATATAGGGCTTACCAGCCAGATTACGTTTCAAGATGTTGGCCGTGTCTCAAACCCTAGTCAGCTGCCTACCTAGACAGCTTTTGTTGGGCTTCATAGGCGGAAAGAAATGCTGTGACGTCACGTGCGCTCTCTTGGCAGAGTGCATGTTACATCACAGTGCTAAGAGGGCATGTGAGCTCATGCAACTGCATGATGGCCAAAACTGCTGTCTACTAGATAGTCATCATCTTACAAGAGTACAGAAGGCACATTCTCTGTGTAGTGAGCTTCCTAACTAGACAGTTTAGGGCGTTTTATGCATTATAAACATATTCTTGACTGAGAGTGCATGCAAGCTAATGCATTTTTGATGCTCAAAAATGCTGTCTAGATAGTGAGCTTACTAGGGTACAGATGTCACATTCTATGGGTAGTTTTATGCCTACCTATACAGTTTTGGGGACATTTTATGCATTTTAGACAGTCTTTTGACCGAGAGCATGTGAGCTCATGCAACTGCATGATGCCTAAAATGCTGTCTAGATAGTAAGTGTATTAGAGTACAGAAGTCACATTCTCTTTTTAGTGGCTGCCTAACTAGACAACATTTGCGGCTTTTTAGACATTCTCTTGGCTGAGAGGGCACATGAGCTCTTGCAGCTGTATGATGCCCAAAATGCTGTCTAGATAATCAGCTTACTAGGGTACAAAAGTCACATTATCTATGTAGTAAACTGCCAAACTAGAACATTTTTATCATCTTAGATGTTTTCTTGGCTAAGAAGCTCATGCAATGGATTATGCCTAAAAATGCTGTCTTCTAGATCATCTTACAAAAAGTCAGTCACAGAAGTCACATTCTCTGTGTACTGAGCTGCCTAACCAGACAGTTTTTTGGGGGGAATTTTAGGCATTCACTTGGCTGAGATTACATGTGAGGTCATGCAACTGTATGATGCCCAAAATGCTGTCTAGATAGTCAACTTACTAGGGTACAAAAATCACATTCTTTGTGTAGTAAACAGCCTAACTAGACAGTTTTGGGGGGAATTTTAGGCACATTTTAGATGTTCTCCTTGCTGAGAATCCATGCAAGCTCACGCAAATGCATGATGCCCAAAATTCTGTCTAGATAGTCAGCTTACTAGGGTACAGAAATCACATTGTCTGCTGCCCAACTAAACAGTTTAAAAAAAATTTTTTTAATAGTATTTTAGGCTCATTTTAGACATTCTCTTGGATGAGAGTGAATGTGAGCTCATGGAACTGCATGATGCCCAAAATTGCTGTCTAGTCAGCTTACTAGGGTACAGAAATCGCATTCTCTGCAAAGTGAGCTGATTCTGTCTAGATAGTCAGCTTACTAGGGTACAGAAATCACATTGTCTGCTGCCCAACTAAACAGTTTAAAAAAAATTTTTTTAATAGTATTTTAGGCTCATTTTAGACATTCTCTTGGATGAGAGTGAATGTGAGCTCATGGAACTGCATGATGCCCAAAATTGCTGTCTAGTCAGCTTACTAGGGTACAGAAATCGCATTCTCTGCAAAGTGAGCTGCCTAACTAGACAGACTTTTTTTTTTTTTTTTTTTTTCTTTTTTTATTTCATTTGGATGTAATCTCCAAGTGAACAGACTTTTTTTTTTTTTTTTTTTTGCATTTTTGATATCATTTGGAGATAGATATTATCTATTGCCAAAGAGTGCATGTGAGTTCATGCAACTGTATGACGCCCAAAAATACTGTCTTAGTAGGCAGCCAGATAGTGTGTCCTCTGTACTCTGGTGAGCTGCTTTCCTAGACAGCATTTTTAGGCATTACGGGCACAAAAAAACTATTTTGGCAAAGAGCGTATGTTATGTCACAGTGCTGAGAGAGCATGTGAGCTCATGCAACTGTGTGATGCCCAAAAATGCAGTCTAGGTAGGCAGCCTACTAGATTTTGAGTGTGTACTTATGTTTCTGTGCAGTGGGCTACTTACCAAGTCCACTTTCATTTTATAAACTCTTCTGTACCGTCTCTATTTCCACATCTAATGTTTTAACAAGTTTATTTCTCCTTGCGTGTATCCTTCTTTAACTAACTGCAGGCAGACTTGTAAACTCAACTCTGACTTATAAAACTAGGAGTTGGGCATTTTTTTCCCACAGAACTTGGAAATATCAGGGAATTTAAAAAAAATTATTTGTAGGTCTGGAAAAGTCATGGAAATGATTCAAATCTTTAAAAATCGAAATGCTTCTGGTTATGCTTAGTGCTAAAAGATTTCATTGCATGAAATGGTTTTGTGACTCTTCTCCAGTAATTCTGAATGGCTGGAAAGGTCATGGAAGCTGTTTTTTGGGAACCACGACGTGACTAACATACACTTTGCACTGTTATTCTAATTACAACGTGTTGCATGTCTCCTAGCGCAATCGGCCATGTACGAGACAGATGTGGTCGTTCCACAGCAGCTGCGGCCGGACGAGGTGCACCTGCTCCAGGGAGCCTACAGGTGGAGCAGGGGTCGCAGACCACGCTCGGACCATCAGCAGGAGGACCACCTGTTTCTACGACTGCCTGCTTTCGGAAAGGAGCTTTACTTGCAGCTCCAGAGAGACGACTCTTTCCTCGCCGAGGAGTTTGTGACGGAGGAGAGGGGTGAGGAGGGCAGCTTTCAGCACGAGCCTGTTCTAAGGGTCAGACGGTGTTTCTATACCGGAGCCGTTCTCAATCACACAGACTCTTTCGCCTCATTGGACGCTTGCGGTGGACTGGTGAGTGGAGTTCAGGTTGTTGGGAGATTATCACTGCTGGGAAGACATGATTTGTATGTTCATACATGAAACCTGTCAAGAACATTTTTGGGATGTATTTCACCCCAAAATCAAAAAGAAGAATACGAAATAAGACCTTGCATAGAGAAAATAAATGTGACCCTCTCTGTGAAATCCAGGCTAAAGTCTCAAAATCTAATTATGAGATAACTGAAATGAAATGAAATAACATCTAAAGTTTGATTTCAGTCTTTGACATGGTCTTACTCAGTCAGTAATAAAGATATCAATGTTACATGTTCACAGAATGTTCTTTACCTTATGAAGGATGATTTTATATAGAAAACAGTAAATCACCAAAAAATGACTTTAGCTGGGTTTTCACAGACAGGGTCACAAATGTCCTTTTATTTATTTATTTATTTATTTATTGTGACATTCTTGTTACCATACTACAAAAAACTCACATTCTCATTATTATTATGGACATAATAACGCTTTTTATTTATTTCCTCTCTTATATTTATGTTATATATTATTTTACATTTATTATTCTTATTATTATTATTATGTTTTATATTAATTCTATTTATTAAGTTTAAAATTTATATTTTAAAAAGTGTGAGGTAGTAAGACTTTTTTAAAAATAAATATTTTTATTCAGCTAGGACACATTAAATTGATCAAAAGTGTCAGTAAAGACATATATAATGTTACAAAATATTTTTTTATTTCAAATTAACGTTATATTCATCATAAATCCTGAAAAAAATGGTCATGGTTTCCACAAAAATATGAAGCAGCACAATTGGTTTCAATATTGATAATAATAAGAAATGCTTCTGGAACAGCAAATCAGCATATTAGGAATGATTTCTGAAGGATCATGTGACACTGAAGACTGTAGTAATGATGCTGAAAATTCAGCTTTGATCACAGGAATAAATTACATTTTACAATAATATATAATGTTACAAAATATTTTTTTATTTCAAATTAACGTTATATTCATCATAAATCCTGAAAAAAATGGTCATGGTTTCCACAAAAATATGAAGCAGCACAATTGGTTTCAATATTGATAATAATAAGAAATGCTTCTGGAACAGCAAATCAGCATATTAGGAATGATTTCTGAAGGATCATGTGACACTGAAGACTGTAGTAATGATGCTGAAAATTCAGCTGTGCATCACAGGAATAAATTACATTTTACAATATATTAAATTAGAAAACGTTTATTTTAAATTGTAATAATATTGTCACAATATTACTGTTTTTACCATATTTTTTGATCAAATAAATTTAGCCTTGGTGAGCAGAAGAGACTTCTTTTAATAACCTCAAACTTTTGAATGGCAGTATATGCTGTCCTAAATAAGCACATTTATTTCTGGTTAATTGCATTTTATTATTTGCATTGTTTTTTTCTTTTCTTTTATGACCCTTTTTTGTCACAACCGAGAATCACCAATATAGGCTATTTTTTTAATTAAGTAGTTATGCTTTATGTTAGTAGTTATTTTACTTACTTTTATTTAAGCTAATTTGATTAAACGGGTAACAGTATTTAAGGCCATGAGAACTTGCTTAAATGTCATTAAAATAATGGTGCAATGCATTTCATTTTTAATGTCTCAAAACAGACTTAATTTCCTCATGCGAAATACAATTTCTTCTTATTTATCTTTTGATTTTGAGTTGAAATGTGACATTGACATGTGTTCGTGAGATTCACCCGACCGCACTTTGAATGTGTGCTGGTTATTTGACTTTGTGGTTGTGAGCATTCCAGGCCCACCCACGGGAGAGAGGCTGTGTTTGTTTGAGAAAGAGTTTCCCTGACTTTGGTCCCATTACGATCATTCCATCCTTCAAACTTCCTTTGAATGGCTGTGTTAAATGCCATCAATCAAACGGCTGAAAGACAAATGGCACTCCATTATCACAAGCTGCCAATTGCCTGATTGGTTAGAATGCAGGTTTTGTACGTCATCTGATTGGCCTTAGCCAAAGTTCGTGATCTTCGTAATGTTCTGCACAACCTTATTGATAAACTTCACTGATTGACTCTTCGGTTAATGGACAACTAGTTGACAACCCTGACTCATCGCTCTTTAGGCTGACTCTGGAAAATGAGCTCATCGTTATTGTAAATGTTCTACTCACATGTGGCGAGGACGGTTTTGACACCTAAAGTGAGACTGACAGCGAGCAGATGTGAGGCTCTCGACGGCTGTGCAGATGAGCTGAAGATCAGCTGGGTGTTTAACGAGCCACGTCTGACATCTGTCTGTGACCACATGGTTCTCTCTCCACGGGTCATCTATAGGTGAGGAAATACGATTTTGGATGGCGGTAACAGTGTCTTTAGTTAAGTCACCTAAATTTCCATAGCGCTTTATACAATACAGATTGTGTCAAAGCAGCTTCACTGTGATAAACAGGAAAACAACAGAATCAATTATGGAAACTCGACTATGGAGACAATTCAGATTCTGCCGTAAGTTGGTTTTAGTGTTGGTTCAGTTCAGATCAATTTTGAAACAATTTCAATTCAGCGATAAGCAGCTCTACAAAAGACAGCAATGATGTTCATTATTCAACTCGAGTCAGTTCAGTGTTGATTCGAATCAGTTCCATAACAGTGTCGATGTTGCAAGATGTGATTCAGCTGTAAAGCAGCTCTACAGAAGACGAAACTGCCATCATCATGCTTAATTCAGTTTAAGTTGGGTTCTCATTTCTTTGGTGTCAGTGCAGTCATATTTTTAGATACTTTCTCATTATTGAGTTAATTAATATAAGTATATTTAGGGCCCTATGAAATCCATTTAATTTTTTTCTGGATTCCGTTTTTCTGTTTTCAGTTTTCTAGATTCCATTTTCCAAAACATGTGTAATTGATTGAAATCATGAATTTTGTACAATTTATTAAATGTGACCCTGGAGCACAAAACCAGTCTTAAGTCGCTGGGGTATATTTTTAAGCAATAGGCAAAAAAAATTATATGGGTCAAAATTATCGATTTTTCTTTTATGCCAAAAATCATTAGGATATTAAGTAAAGATCATGTTCCATGAAGATATTTTGTAAATTTCCTAGTACCAATATGGTTTTGTGGTCTAGGGTCACAAATATTTAACACAAGTGAAATTAAATCCACTTATTTTTTTCCCAGTTTTAATGTTATTTTCCCCCAAATTCTGTGTTTTCTGTTTGAATTTTTCTGGATTGATTGATTACATTTTAATAATCCAAAACCATGTCTAATCAATTGATTTCATAAAACTTTAACAATATAATAATATATTAAAATAGGGCCCAATGAAATGCTTTATTCAGAAATTCTGTGTTGTCTGTTTTAATTTTCTGCATTTATGATTGAATGCTTTTATTATCAAAAACATTGGTAAATCAAATGAAGGAATAAAACATTAACAGTTCAGTTAATCTTTTAAACTGTAAATGGAAATGTAACAATGGAGTGAACTGAAGTGACTCCCAGTACATCTCTGAAAATGAAGTTCATGTGGAGTTTCCTCATGTAGTGAGACGGCCGATGCTGTAAACACCACAAGTGTCTTGTGTGTTTGAGTTTGCTCATTCACACAGAGACACACAGAACATTCAGTCTTTCAATACCAATCTTGCTGTGCTTTAATATTTGCAGACACTAGTTCCTTTGATTGATTGTACAGTCCTGCTTCTGATTTATTCATCCAAAATTCGCCAAATGCCATGACATTTTGCGTTATACTGTAAATTCCACACTTTATGACTGGATTACGTGATTCTGTCCACATATTTTGCATCATGGAAATCATATTTATAGTTACCAGTTACCAATTTTTTTTATCTGAGTTTGTTGTAGTGCATTCATAGGATTGCCTTCTCTATGAAGAATGCATCTGATGCTAATGTTGATTTTGTCTAAATGTGTGAGCTCAGTAGGTTTTGGGACAGCGCCCTTCAGACCAGCGAGGAGTCTAATTCTACTAACTTCCACTTAGTAAGCTTGTTTTTAAACAATGTTGAAATTGGAGAGGACCAAAACAAGATCTTCCTGCCTGTTAATGTCATTTCAGACGGGTTTTACTGCTCGATCATTCCTCAGAGTGTAGCCATATGTAACTGTACTTTGTTTAACCTGGTTCATGTGGGGTTTGCCTGTACATGTTGTGATGAAAGCGTGTGTTTTACAGCCTCTGTGGGCAACTTCCTGTCAGCACTCCCATGTTCTCCTCCTCCTCCTCCTCCTCCACCCACCCGGGGCTCTATGCACATCTCCCTCACCTCCATCCATGTGCATTTTCCACTCTTTTCTCCTGTGAAAGCCTCCGTTGTGCAGCATGGATGCATCGTCAATCCAGACTCTCCCGCTTGACTGATTGCTGTCATCGGATTTGATGCTGTCTTGGTCGTTTTTCAGGTCTTGACAACAAGAGATAAATTATTCTCACATTTCACATCTTTGTGCCCTTGAAGCCACAAGGGGCGTCACAGTCAGATGGAGGGGAAGCAAGGCTAACGTACAGAATATGTGAGATCCTCAGAGGGGCTCATGATGAATGATCCTGGGTGTGCTGTCAGAGAAAACACATCAGCTTCCTCCTGGAGCACATCATTTGAGATTCTGTTTAAAATCTTGAAGGAACAGTTCACCCAAAATTATGGCATTATTTACTGTACAGCAGCAGTTCAAAGTAATTAAAAAACACCACAAAATTGCTCCATATGACTTTAGTTTTAGTCTGTTCCTCACACAGAGCTATCATGTGACTTCAGACTTGAAATATAGATTCATATGGACTATTTTTTTTTCTAATTTTATAGTGCATTAAGATTATTTATTTATTCATTAATTTTTTTTTAGAAATGTGGCTTTGTTATCACTACAGATTTGAAAATCAGATCCATTTCAAATCTTTCGAACTAACTGTCCACACTGTCATTTTGCAAGTAAAGCCGATGAAATATGAGCTGTTTGTTCAGGTACTATAGTCATTATCTGGTATATCTACATCATATATTATAATAGTTAATTTTAATAGTTAAATTTAAATGAATATAAAAAATAGCTAAAATAGCAGTGTAATCTGTTTTTTGCTTTTGAAAAACATGACTTTCATCTTTTATTAATTATAAAATATATATTTATATAGTAAATGTAAATAAAAGAAACAACTAAATATTTTAATATTTTATATTTTAAACGGGTATAAAAAAGGTTAGTACACCGCGCCAGCTGTCGCGGCAGCCCTCCTCATGTTAAGACCAAAGAATGTAAAGACCATCGATTCTACCGTGTGACTCCACAGTGCAGGGACACAGAGAAGGGACATAAGTATCGCTTTTGACTCAACCTCTTTTTTACACCTTTCTTCACTTCTGTTTCAGTTTTTTTTTATGATCAACTCTTACTATGTGTTTCCATATCCCTACTATTACTACCACTCGCAAACCATGCATCACACACTGTAGGCAGCGCAATCCTAACAACCTGCGCACTTTGCCTATGTCTGCTAATACACTACTTTCTTTTTCTATTGGTCTCTGGAATTGCCAGTCTGCTGTAAACAAAGCAGATTTTATTACTTCTATTACAAGTCATTCAAGACTAAACCTCATGGCCCTGACAGAGACGTGGATCAAAACAGAGGACACTGCTACTCCTGCAGCACTCTCGAATAATTTCTCATTTTCCCACACTCCCTGTCTAACTGGAAGAGGTGGAGGTACTGGTCTGCTTCTCTCTAATGATTGGAAATTTACTTCTCTGGGTATTAGCAGTTCCTTTGAATCACATTCAGTCACTATTACCCACCTTTTAAAATCCATTTTGTAGTTGTTTATCGACCCCCAGGACCACAAGGTAACTTCTTGGATGAATTAGATGTGCTGCTCTCAACCTTTCCTGAGGATGGTACTCCGCTAGTTATGCTTGGAGACTTCAACATCCAGCTAGATAAACTTCAGGCTGCAGACTTACACACTCTGCTTTCCTCTTTTGATCTCAAGAGAGTGTTAACTACGGCTACTCACAAATCAGGCAACCAACTGGACCTTATTTACACACGACACTGCTCCACTGATCATGTACTGGTGGTTACTCCACTGCACACCTCGGATCACTTCCTCATCACTCTTAACCTCAACATGGTTCCTGACACAAAACATACCCCTCCGCATGTCATCTTTCGACGTAACCTACGCGCACTCTCACCCTCCCGGCTATCTGCTATGGTTTCATCTTCGCTTCCTCCCCCTAAACAGTTATCATCTCTTGATGTTAACAGTGCTACTGATACTTTCTGCTCCACTCTTACATCTTGTTTAGACACTGTCTGCCCCTCCTCGTGTGCCTTCCTCCCTATTTATAGTTTCCCTTGCCCTCTTGTCTTTGCCGGTTTGTGGTCATTCTCACCCTCGCTGTCTTTGTCTGTGAATGTGGCTGAGTATGTGTTCCTGTCTCCCCTGCCTGGTTGGTCTTGTGCCCTTGTCTTGTCTAGTCCTTTGTAGTTCCATGTTCTTGTCTTGCTCCTTGTTTTTGCATTTTGTTTGTTTTTGCTTTTTGCCTTTTATTTTAGTATTTGTTCAATTCTTCTAGTCCTGATCTTTTGTTTTGCTTTTGTTTGATATTCTTTAAGTTAGTTGTGTGTGTGTGTGTGTGTGTGTGTAGTTCTGTGTCGGTATAGTAATTTTAAATGCTGAAGTATTGCAAAAACATTAGTCAATATATGTTTTTTTTTTTTTTCCAAAATAGGCAAAATACTTGGACTGACATTATTTGCACTAGAGAGAGCAGCGTTAAACAAGGAATCATGAGGTGACAGTACTGGAGGACAGGATTGAGATATTAGGATTATTGCTTCATCTAGTGGTGATGTTATGACATAACAAGTGACTGACTGACTGGCTTTCCGTCGCCCAATGAACCGTGAAGGGAACACCTCTTCTGCCCCTTGGCTGTCTGATGTTCTCCGCGAGCATCATTCTAAGCTCAGGGCTGCTGAAAGGGTGTGGCGCAAATCAAAAAATACTACTGACCTTAATGTATATCGATCACTCCTCTCTTCCCGTCTCCACTGCTAAAAGGACATACTATCATAATAAAATTAACAATTCTTCTAACTCTCGCATGCTCTTCAAAACATTTTCCTCGCTCCTTTGTCCTCCTCCTCCCCCTCCTTCATCAACTCTAACAGCTGACGACTTTGCCACGTTCTTCATTTACATTTATATTTAGACA
>NW_015632455.1:1425945-1440823 GCF_001515625.1 Sinocyclocheilus rhinocerous
TATATATATATATATGGGTTCTGCCTGGACACTCCGTTTGTCTTGTGTTTGTTTCCTGTGTCTATGTTGTCTTGTGTCAGCACATGGCTTTGTTGATGGTTTTTCTCAGCCGTGTGCTTCTCTAGCCCCTCCTCCTTGTTTCCTCTTTACCACACCCTGTTGTTAGCCATTGTTGGTCTAATTGTTCTCACCTGTTCCTCGTGTGCCTTCCTCCCTATTTATAGTTTCCCTTGCCCTCTTGTCTTTGCCGGTTTGTGGTCATTCTCACCCTCGCTGTCTTTGTCTGTGAATGTGGCTGAGTATGTGTTCCTGTCTCCCCTGCCTGGTTGGTCTTGTGCCCTTGTCTTGTCTAGTCCTTTGTAGTTCCATGTTCTTGTCTTGCTCCTTGTTTTTGCATTTTGTTTGTTTTTGCTTTTTGCCTTTTATTTTAGTATTTGTTCAATTCTTCTAGTCCTGATCTTTTGTTTTGCTTTTGTTTGATATTCTTTAAGTTAGTTGTGTGTGTGTGTGTGTGTGTTGTTTTTTTTTATTTATTTATTTTTTACATTTTTTTTTATTTAGTTACTTTTACTTTTTATCAGTTCTTTTGTTTTATTTATCCCCCTGCCTGCATTGGAGTAATTTGTGTTCCTGTGGAGCCTTGTCCTGTCTTGTCTCTTTGTGGTGTTAGAATTCCTGTCCTGACCTGTTCCTGCCACTGGTTCTCCCTGCCTGGTGCTTGGTCTGCTTCAGAGTCTGCGCGGTCAACAAGTATCTGAGTGGTGCCTTGCTTGGTCTTGCTGCTTCCTCTGCTGCTATTCTCCCAATTGATATCCAAGGCAGTTCCAGTGGTCCTCCCTAGCTGTTTCTCTCTGTTAATTGTGTCCCTGCCATTGAATCACCAGCACACTTCACTACCCTCTTGTATCTCTCTGTTTTGTAATAAACCCTTGTCACTCACTCTGCGATTGGGCCCTCCTTCCAGATCTCTCACATACACACAAAAATAGTGCTGAGCAGTTTGTTTATATAATGTGTGTGTACTGGTGTATATTTATGTATATATTTTAATTGAGTTTACATGCCCTGTGTTATGTGCTGTTGTTTACCGCCCACCTAAATATAGCAAGAGTTGAGTTTTTAGCTGATGTTGTCCCTAAATATGACTCCTGATTTGTGGGAATTTTAACATCCATGTTTGCTGTCCATTTGATCAGTTGGCCACTGATTTTAAATGACTCCTGACATCTTTTTATTTCAGTTAGTGGATCGACCCACGCATCTTATCGGACACACTTTGGACCTTATTATTTCTCATGGGCTCTCTATCTCCCTTACTGAAATATCTGAGACTGCCATCTCCGATCACTTCCCTATTATTATTGAATTTCCAGTCCCACCATCAACAGCCAGCAGGTCTCCTGCTTCACCGTGACATCGTTGCGTTCTCACCTCCTCAACAGCTGAAGAGTTTACTGCTGCTTTTATGGACTCTAAACTTTGTGCCCTCCATGTATCTGTCTCTCCTGCATGCCCTGATCTTTTTACTCCACTTGTTCCGGAATCTTGGACTCTATTGCCCCTTATAAGTGCAGATCTCCTAAGCTAAGAGCAGATCCCTGGATAAATGATGCCACCGTGCCCTTAGGCAATGTTGTAGACAGGCAGAGTGGAGATGGAAGAAGGACAAATTACATGTGTCTCTGGAAATATTAAGGGGCTGTCTTTCTGATTATCAGAGGGCTGTGAAGGAGGCAAAGACAACATTTTGTCTGATATTATCACCAACAGTGGGCATTGTCCCAGGGTGATGTTTAACACAATTAATTCTGTTGTGAACCCACGCACCTGTCCTCTGATTGATGCCTCAATCTCCACTTGTGAGAATTTTCTTCACTTTTTTTATTAATAAAGTGGAGTCTGTCAGACAACTCACTAGTAAGAGGTCTCACTATCATTCCTTAATGAAGTAGTGCAACATGAAAATTACAAACTTTTTTAAACGTTAGTGTAATGTTGCTGTTTGAGCATAAACAATATCTGCAAAGTTACGAAGCTGAAAGTTCAATGCAAACGGAGATATCATCTTTTAAAATTCTGGCAGTTTAATGCCTACAAAAACGGCTGGTAGGGACTACAACGAGTTACTTCTCGGGTTCGTGACATCACAAACCCAGATAAACCCCGTTAAACATGGACGCGCGTGCAGTTGCCGTACTGTGTTAAAGCTTTAATCAGGATAAATCTGTATATTAAAAGCTAACAGAAGCAGTAGCATTTACAAATACCAGCGTATCTAAAAGTATGAGACAACAACAAACAAAAAACATAGGCCTACCATTAAAAGCCGTGCTTGCACAGGTTCTGCACGATCCTCTTCAATAATATCCTCTGCGTCTCAATCGAGCCATAGGCCTACCATTATAAGCCTAGAAAAAAACCAGTGAACCACCCTTTTAAATGTTTATATTTCAACAAATTAGAGTAGAAACATAATCATGTCATTTATATAATTTTATATACTACTCTATATGTACTTTTAATTGAGTGTTGATTATTAAATAAATGTAATTACTTGATTATTACATTAACTTTAGTTTTGGTTTTGGTTTCTTGCTAAATGAAAAAAAAAATTCTGTTTTGGTTTTTCAGGTAAAAAAAAAACAGGATAAAACTGTATATTAAAAGCTAACATAAGCAGTAGCATTTACAAATAACAGCGTATCTAAAAGTATGAGACAACAACAAACAAAAAACATAGGCCTACCATTAAAAGCCGCGCTTGCACAGGTTCTGCACGATCCTCTTCAATAATATCCTCTGCTTTTCAATCGGGCTCAAACTGATAAGCGATATTAACAACGCCGTTGTTTACAATACAACCGGAGCACATGCCGCTGAGGTGAGGGGCGGGACGTTTAGACGCGCACTAGAGGCGGTTTAGCCAAGGTCACGGTACAAATACTGGGGTGACTGGGCTTTTCTGTAGCTGGGCCCAGACTCTGGAATAAGCTTCCCCCTGATATGCGCACCATTACTGACCTGGGCCTTTTTAAAGCTAGGCTTAAAACTTATTTATTTAGACTGGCTTTTAATATCTAGCAATGTTGCGACATTTTTGTGTATTTTATGTAATTTTTGTTGTTGCCTTATATTTTTGTTTTTATTGCTCTGTTTTTTTTGGAAAGCACTTTGGTTCACCTTGAGTGTTGTAAAGGGCTGTATAAATAAATGTTGATTGATTGATTGATATATATAAAGACACACACATACAGTATATATTTTGAAAATATTTACATGTATTTATGTTTATATTTATATTATATATAAATATATTTACTATATAAACATAACATATTTTTATATATGCATGTGTGTGTATTTATATATACATAATAGATATACATGTAATAGATTACATGATAAACATTACATGACAAAAAATGATAAAATAATTAAAATATAGTTTTATTACTTCTCTTTATTTTCTCTTTATTTTTATTTATTCATTGAAAAACATTCTTTAAAGAAACATGACTTTCTTTTTTAATATCTTACTGGACAGTTCTGAGCATTCAGAACATTATTTCACAGATTGCCTTGCTCCAAAGTTACAAATGCTATCCAGATAAAGGCTTTCTTATGTGCCGTCATTGATTGTTCCTCCTCATGTGTTTTCTCGCAGACTGGCCTGGTTCAGACTGAAGAGGAAAGACTGTTCATCGAGCCAGTGGGCCAGGCTGCGGATTCCTTCTCTGGCTGGGAACACCGAGTGATCCGGGAAAAGCATTCTTCATCGGATGGACCTGCTACTGCTGAAGAGAGCGGCCCGAAATTCTGCCAAACCATCCAAGGTGAGACTATCTCTGCGCTGAAATGTGGTGGGCTTAACCGTGTCAAGTGTGGCAAGCCCATTTATTTAGAGGTCACTTTAGTTCGGTTCAGAGCTCTTCGGGATTTAATTTTGTCAAATTATGGATGCAAGTGGGAAAAGTGGTCAATTTATGCAGTCAGTTATATATGCTGTGGAATAACTGCTTAACCTCTATTTCATCAAGAGATCTTCACTTTTTCTCTGTGCCAGAATAGTGGTTCTCAAATGGTTTAACAAGACACACACATTTTAGATATCCTACAATCATAAACAAAACCTGTCCATGTGGGCATCTGCCAAATGTGGGTGGCTTCTACCAAGTGACAGATAAAAAATGTGCCAAAAAACTGTTTATGTAGTGTTTTTAGATTGGACACACAACCATACGTTGACACCAAAAGATGAAGCTTATGCAAAACATTTTAGAAGTTGATTGCTTTTACTTCTAACTATAATATGTTTAGTTGCATTTTATGATTCGCATTTGATCTCGGTGACCCTTTCGGACCAAACCTGTGAACCTCTTTTGGGTCAAGACCCAGCAGTTGTGAACCGCTGCGCTCTAGGAGTCTGTTATCATAATCTCACGCTCCGATTCTCACGTGTACCCCATCTTCCTCTTTCCTCCAGGACTGCTTAAGATTCAAGAGTTGTCAAGTCCGTAAATCAAGTGTTTCATAGCAGCGTTTATGACTCTGTGTAACTCTTTGATGTCTTCATCCTCTTAACAGCGCTGAAAGACGGTGGGAGAGAGAAAGCTCAGCTGCTCAGTTTTGTTCTTTAATGCCTTTATCGCGCTGGTAAACGGCGGTAAACTCCTGTTGGACCGTGCTGCTTTGCTGTTGAAATACTACCAGAAAGAAAGCAAGAATTCTGTTGGCCTGCTCACGTACATTAATAATGCCATGCATATTTTCCAGCCCCTTGGGCCTTTCTTTGCCAGGATTATGGATTTTTCTTGCCGAAAGGAATTCGCTTATTTGAAAGCGGCCTCAAAGGCTCTGAGCGTCTCCAGCTCCTGCAGGTTTTCATATTCCGGGTGGGGAAGTTTTGTCTAAGCATATTGCATTATTGGATTTGTAGTTTACCCTTTGAAATGAAGATGCAATTATCCAAAAATCCTGGTTTGTGTATCCATGTGTGTGGATATATGCAATCCTACGGGCCAATCAAAACAATTTATGGTATTTCCCGTTGTACGCTACCCTAGTTTGTGGCTGATCGCAGACTCTGAGTCCCCTTGATCCCTTTGCTCCTTGTTTGAGTTCACTTTTTTTTTTCTTTTGACTTTTTGCACTATGAATATTACATAACCCAAAGATGAGAAGACCACCGGCACGCTTGACAAGTAGATTTTTTCCATATGCCAATATCTGGGAATTTAAGTAACCCAAACCACTTCTCAAAGGGGGAAAAAAAACAGGAATTGAAAACAAAAGAAAGGTTGGTGGGTATAGAGTTTGTGTGTTTCAGGCATGCGGTCAAACTCCAGCGATCTTGTCTTTGCCGTAAAAAAGCTCCAGGTGCATTAGCGATTCTGTTTCCCCCAGCACCTGGTGTCTGCGAGTCAGTCAGTCAGTCAGTCAGGCGAAGGACCAATAGGCGAAAAAAGTGCCAGATTTGGGGGAAAAATTCTTTCCTCTGCGCTCACGTCTGTTGGAGGCCTTTCAGCGGGCCTGCCAGAGTCTTCTCTCTTATTTCCCACCAGTGTTAGGGAAGCTGCTTCGAAACCTAAGCTTGCCAAGATACAAGCTGCTCATAATTTAAAGTAGTTCAAATACAGTCGGACTGCCCTTTTGATAAAGTAGTCTGTTTCACCAACGGTGTGACTTTCAGTGAAATGCGCTCTTATAGTGGTCTGAATCAAGTTGATTTTATTCTTATGTGAGCAGGATTGAGGTTTGACATTGCAAAGTATTTTTATCTGGTGTTTTTCTTTAAATACATAGTTAAATTAAAGTGATTGAAAAATGCTTGTCAATATTATGATTGTCTGATAATATTGTGGACGACCATAAATGATAAGGTAGGATTGATCAGTATAATGTGTAATAATGTGCTGAACTACCGTTCAAAAGTATGGAGCAGTCAATCAAATTTAGTTTCTTATAGGCTGCATTTATTTGGCCAAAAATACAGTAAATACAGTATATTGTGAAATATTATTAGAGTTTAAAATAACAGTTTTCTGTTTGAATGTATGTTAAAATGTAATTTATTTCTGTGATCAAAGCTGAATTTTCAGCATCATTACTCCAGTCTTCAGTGTCACATTTTATTTTAAGGCCAAATTCTCACTATTAACGCGCACACACACATACATATTAACTACAACTTTACCTCAGTAAACTCCTAATTACTGCTTATTAATAGTTAGTATGGTAGTTGTTAAGTTTAGGTATGGGTTAGAATTAAAAGATGTGGTCATGCAGAATATGTGCTTTATATGTACTAATAAACAGCCAATATGCTAGTAATGTGCATATTAATAAGCAACTAAATAGAAAGTTTAAAAGAACAGCATTTATTTGAAAGATAAATTTGTTTGCAAGCTTATAAATGTTTTACTGTTCTTTTTATGGATTTAATGCATCCTTGTTGAATGAAAGTATTAATTTCTTTCAAAAATCAAAATATCTTACTGACAGTACTGCATAACTAAAAATGTATTTTGTATGAAGGGAGTTTCAGGAACACATTTGCATGATGATACAAATTATTCAGTTACATAATTTTACTGTATAAAAACAGAAAAAATGCATTTTGTTGCACTGTACTGCTGCTTCTTGAAAACAACAAAAAAACAGCTAGTTATTATTAGTATTTTGAAAACAGAAGTGCTGTCATGCAACTGAAAATGTACTCAAGCTAGTCACGTCCTGACGTTTAGTTAGTCTCTCCCCAATATTACAGTCCTCCACCGTCCCTTCCTGTTGAAAAGCTCAAAACAGTTGAGTAAGAAAAGTTGAGCTTCCCCCAATAACTCCACCCCAAAAACCAAACCAAACCATCCCTAGAGGAGGATACTCGCTGAGACAGACCTTAAATCCATTAAACTCCAAGTGCCCCTCTCGGGCACGCACACACACACACACACACACACACACACGTACGCTGTCTGGATGCGTAAGATGGATCAGGTTGCACGGTGGTGGCTGCAGAAGTGCGGAAAAGCTGCCGGTTTTCCTCAGTGCTTCCTGCTCCGTCCCACTGAAATATGATACGACAAAACGCACTTAGCATTTCTAATCGGCCCGTGTAATCTGCGGAGCCGTGCGTCCCTTGATCCGTTCTTCCCACGCCGGCATGCCAGGAAGCTCAGGTTCGGCACAAATAGACTCTTCGCTTCATTCTTCATGTCGGTACGTTCCTGTCGTGAGTGGGCTTGAAGAGGATCACGTATCCAGATTGAGAGGAGGGAACACCGGTCTGGGAGCAGACACAAAGACCGATCTGAGCCGGGAGGAAACAACGTGTGAAATTCACAGGGCTGATCCAAGAAGAGTGCTTGATTGATGCGTACGGCACATTCACACTGAACTCTGGGAGTGGGACGACCGAGGAGGGGCTGCTTAGTGACTAGTTTGGTGTCTGGAGAGAACAGAATCTACCCAAAACGATAATGACTGATTGTTATTTAGGCGGTGCGTTTAACCAAAGCGACTTAGTGTATTTGTTACAGGGAGAAGAACACAATGGTAAAAGCTCTTGGATCAGCTCTTGCCCTTTTGCTTAGCCAGATTGGTGGTGTAATTGTAGACTAATACTAAAACTACTAAAAATTGAACACTTTAATGAACAAATAAAAATGAGAAATTGTCTTGGCAACTAACTGAAAATAAGTTAAAATTGAAGTACTAAAATTAGTAAAATTCTAATTAAAAAAATAAAATTAAAGCTAAATAGAAATATTAAAAAACACATGAAAAAAAACTACATTTCTAAAACTTAATATTTAAAATATAAAATAAAAGATAATTCAAAATAATAACAATAAGAGTCTAATTAATAATAAAATAACACTGAGTCCGATGCACCCCCCCCATATTAAATGCATAAAGAGTTAAAATGGAATGACTCTGAACCATGTTTCTACATGCAAGTACATATAAGCACTCTTCACATGCTCTAACCACAAGGTCACTTGCTCTTTAACTAGGTTACACCACCTTTTAAAGTAAAAGTGCACACAAAAAGGAAATCATATGAACATTTACTCACTCTTGTGTATTTTCTTTCTTCTTTGAAACGTGAAAGGAGATGGTAGACAGAACCTCAGAGGTTCTGTTTTAAATATGAACAAAATGGATGGTGATTTATACTGTCAAGCTCTAAAATTCAAACCTTATTCTACTTTTGTGTCCCACAGAGAGACAGCAGATTGTTAAAGGGGTCGTTCACACAGAATGCATCTAAAAATGCAAGTGTGCGAGGGTCTTGAGACGTGATGCAATAACAGTGCCTCCTCCGCTATGTTGCTGTCAAATAAATAGTTGCCATGCCAACTTGCTGCTCTTAACAAAAGCTTGCAACACTAGCCCCGCCTTTTGGGTCTTCTGATTGGTCCACTGTTTTGGAACTGACATTGATGAGCGGCGCTTCATGTAAAAGTTGAAATTCTGTCATCTTGACATGGCGTATTAAAAATGCGCCGCTCATGTGCGAGACGTGTAAAGAACGCGAGACGTGAGCGCAACAGTCATACACGTCTAGTGTGTTTACATAGAAAAGCAATGGAAAAATAGCACATTGCAATGAAAAAACACATTCTGTGTGAACGGCCTCTAAGAATGGCATGAGAGTAAGTAAATGATGACAGAATAATGACAAAATGTATTCCTCTAAAGCCCCGTTCACACCAAGAACGATAACTATAAAGATAACTATAAAGATAACGATATTAGCGTCCACACCAGCGAACAATATCGTCTGTTTATTCTAAGCGGACGTGTGTCTGCCGCTTTAAATTCTCGAGCTCGTTATAGCAGGATAGATTCTGATTGGCTGTCAATGTTTGTATCGTTCATCAGCTGGAAAAAATCGTTCTGGAAGTGATTCCAACGATATCGTTTCTCTGTGCCTTTATCGTTATAGTTGTAGTGTGGACTCTGCCATTCTTTAATATTGAGAACGATTTTTAGAACTATATCTTTATCGTTATCTTTATAGTTATCATGCTTGGTGTGAACGGGCCTTAACAGTCCAGTTTCATACAGCATCAATTTTAGGGTATTTTTAATTCTTGACCCTAAAACTGGGCCTAGTCTTTGATCATTTTACTTTGCTTTATGAGCTGTTCACTTCAAGTTCTGCTCAACACTACATTGAACCTGAATTGTTGGGGTCACGTTCTGGTCACTGATGACTAATTCAGACATTAATTCTTTACTATTTTGCAAAATATTAATAAAGAAGAAGAGCTATAAAGATAGCCTAGGTAGCATGGGCTATAATCAAATTAGGTGCTATATAAATATATATAATAGTTAATATATATATATATATAAAGTTTATTTATGATTTCTTTTCCTCTTATAGCAAGTACACAGTAATTGTCTCCTCTGGAGTTTCTGAAGAAATCTTAATAAAGTCTCAATCTATGCTCAGATTTGCAAATACCAAAGTATGGAAAATGGTCAGAGATCTTAATATGAAATCAAACATTTCTCATCAGATTTTTCCAAGACCAAATGATTTGAGCTGCCATCTGGACTTATTTGATAACTCTGTACTCTTATTTAATGTCAACTATTGGCTTGTTTGTGTCTATTTATTTCTATTATAAGCCATTTTAGGAGAAACGCCTGAGTCATAGTGGATACTTAAACAACTCCATGGAGAACGCTGTTAAGTCTAATGAGCTGAGGAAGAGCAACCGCTGAGCAAAAATGTTTTTTTCATTAAATACCATCATCTTTCAGTTGCTCTGCTATACAGAAAAAAGCATTTTTCTTCTACCTACCTATTTGATGGCCCTTGCACAGCATGTAAGAATGAACACAACACACACACACACACACACACACACACAGATTGAGCAGGTGTGGGTATGTGGTTTGTTTCCCCTTCAGCACAGGAGTATTATTTATAGCCAACCACATCGTTTTCACCATTACGGCCCCTCATAAAGCTTCAGGGGCCTTACTGAGAGATTTATCTGCAGTTCTACATGAATATGAGCTCCCACTCCCCCCTCCCAAATACACACACACACGGTCACTTTAATCAGTCTGAATAAGCTCTTTTGCACTACAAATCATTATTTCTGCACTTTTGTTTACTTCACTGATTTGCACTCTATCTGCCATGTGCCTTGTGCTACTTTATATATTTTTTTTACATTTTACCTTATTTGTATATTTGTATAGTTGTATTTTATATTTAATCTGTATCTATCTGTATTTATGTTCTACTGTTAGTGTTATCTGTATGCACCAAGGGTCTGAGAGTAACGCAATTTCAGTTCTCTGTGTGTATGTGCTGTACATGTGGAAGAATTGACAATAAAGCAGACTTGACTTGACTTGACTTGAATATTAATTGAATTTTGGAAGGGACACATCAGCGTCATGACCTGAAATCAGGTTAAATGTTGTGGCCAGTTGAAGTGAGCCATTATAAACCGCAGCCAAAAGTAGCAATGATTCGATTGAGTTTTATCAAGACTAATGAATAACAAGATGATGTTATTTACAAATGGGACTGTTGAAGGAATAGTTCAGCCAAAAATCATTTACTCATCCTCATGTTGTTCCAAACACGTATAAAGCCTTTTTAGTGGAATATAAAATAAGTCTAGTGGTATGTTTGATCTCCTTTGCATTCATGTATATTCTAATATTGTGCTTGAAATTTGTATTTTTTTTGTTTATCTCTCACAGAAAGCTGTAAAATGTATACTACTGTTTAAATTTTTAAGGTCGGTAAGATTTTTGAAAGAAGTCTCTTATGCTCACCAAGACTGCATTTAGCCTATTTGATCAAAAATACAGTAAAAAACAGTAATATTGTAAATATTACAATACTGTAAAATATAATTACAATTTAAAGTGATTGTTCGAAATAAAGAATGCAAAAGAAGTGCTGCACGGGGTATTGGGTTTCTAGTCTCGGTGCTCTTTGGGTGCAAGGGATGATTCAACTCGTAAGAATAAGAGTAGTCCAAGGCACTCGAAACTTTTTCAAAAAAATTTAAAAAGCCTTTATTTGAAATAAAGGCTTTTAAAATTTTTTTGAATAAGTTTCGAGTGCCTTGGACTACTATTATTCTTACGAGTTAAAGTGATTGTTGTCTATGTGAATAGATTTTAAAATGTAAATTATTCATGTGATGCAAAGCTGCATATTTAGCATCATTACTCCAGTTTCAGTGTCACATGATCCTTCAGAAATCATTCTAATATACTGATTTGCTGCTCAAGAAACATTAATTATCATTATTAATTTGGAAAACAGTTGTGCTGCTTCATATAAAAAAAAAATCAGGATTCTTTAATGAATAGAAAAATAACAAAATAACATTAAAAAAATAGAAATCTGTTGTAACATTGTATCTTTAATGTCACTTTTGATTCATTTTATGCATCCTTGCTCAATAATAGTATCAATTTCTTTTCACAAAAGATTGACTTTTGAAGAATGGTGTATCATGATTCACTGTAGTCAAATATCCAAACAAGTCATTATCCTTACAATTTCATTGTTTATTATCATTTTAATGTTTACAGTTTTTCATCTTCCCCACTAGCATTAAAAAAAAAATCTAATAATTGTAATATAATTATTTAGTGAACACATGGTTGTATTACACATACCATGTGAATAAATAATCTTTAGCACATGTGCAATTATTGCAGTGCCCAAGGAGTTTGGGCTCCCCTAGCTGAGTCTGGTTCTTCTCAGGGGTTTTCTCCCTCTTCATCTAAACATCTTATGGAGGTTTTTCTTTTGGCTGCTCACTGAGACCTGTAGGGCTTAATGCATGACAAAAGCACTATACAAATCAAAAGTGACTTGATATGGCTATTATAGAGTCCACAAGTCATTTGGACTGCATTTATGGTGCTGCTTTGTCATTTTTGGGCACTTGACAGCCCCAGTTTCCAGTCACTTTTTATTGTGTATATATATATAAAAAAAAACTAAACTCTGTTCCACAGCAGATTGAATGACATCAGGGTGAGTAAATAATGATTGAACTCATTTTTGTGTGCGCTGTTCCTTTAAGACATCAGAAGAGTCACCTGAGTCAGCTGAAAAAGTCCTTTGTTATTACAGCTATACATGAGAGTTTTGTGATCGCTTCCTGACTGTTAATGGTGGTTTGTTGTCACTCATTTTTTTTATGATTGTTTCCGTCTGCAGGAATTATTGCTGGTATCAGCACATTGCTAGAAAATGTGTGATTTTCAGTGTCATTTGTGGTGAAGCCCAAGGCACCATTAGTTTCCATTGTCTCCAGTCAGATGTGCCTGAAAACAGCTGAGAATGGAAAAAATGCTTGCGCTGCAAAGAGAGCGTGTCACATTAGCACCATATGTTGTGTTAGTCATTTATAAATGTGTGCACACTCACACAAACACATTTCCTGAACACCTGTAAACATACAGCCGAGACCCCCATCAGAGGGACCTCCATCAGAGCCCTACTGAATTATGGGGGGGGGGAATGAGTCCACTTACACTCAACTAAACAAACACATTTGTTTTATAAGTTTCCAAATTGCCTTTTACTTCAGTACTGGTAGATATTAGTGTTGTTTTAGAATTATTCAGATAATATTATTGTACAGTGGGTACGGAAAGTATTCAGACCCCCTTAAATTTTTCACTCTTTGTTATATTGCAGCCATTTGCTAAAATCATTTAAGTTAATTTTTTTTCCTCATTAATGTACACACAGCACCTCATATTGACAGAAAAACACAGAATTGTTGACATTTTTGCAAATTTATTAAAAAAGAAAAACTGAAAAATGCTCAGTATTTAGTAGAAGCACCCATTTGATCTAATACAGCCATGAGTCTTTTTGGGAAAGATGCAACAAGTTTTTCACACATGGATTTGGGGATCCTCTGCCATTCCCTCTTGCAGATCCACTCCAGTTCTGTCAGGTTGGATGGTAAACGTTGGTGGAAAGCCATTTTTAGGTCTCTCCAGAGATGCTCAATTGGGTTTAAGTCAGGGATCTGGCTGGGCCATTCAAGAACAGTAACAGAGTTGTTGTGAAGCCACTCCTTCGTTATTTTAGCTGTGTGCTTAGGGTCATTGTCTTGTTGGAAGGTAAACCTTAGTTCCAGTCTGAGGTCCTGAGCACTCTGGAGAAGGTTTTCGTCCAGGATATCCCTGTACTTGGCCGCATTCATCTTTCCCTCGATTGCAACCAGTCGTCCTGTCCCTGCAGCTGAAAAACACCCCCACAGCATGATGCTGCCACCACCATGCTTCACTGTTGGGACTGTATTGGACAGGTGCCTGGTTTTCTCCACACATACCGCTTAGAATTAAGGCCAAAAAGTTCTATCTTGGTCTCATCAGACCAGAGAATCTTATTTCTCACCATCTTGGAGTCCTTCAGGTGTTTTTTTAGCAAACTCCATGCGGGCTTTCATGTGTCTTGAACTGAGGAGAGGCTTCCGTCGGGCCACTCTGCCATAAAGCCCCGACTGGTGGAGGGCTGCAGTGATGGTTGACTTTCTACAACTTTCTCCCATCTCCCGACTGCATCTCTGGAGCTCAGCCACAGTGATCTTTGGGTTCTTCTTTACCTCTCTCACCAAGGCTCTTCTCCCCCGATAGCTCAGTTTGGCCGGACGGCCAGCTCTAGGAAGGGTTCTGGTTGTCCCAAACGTCTTCCATTTAAGGATTATGGAGGCCACTGTGCTCTTAGGAACCTTAAGTGCAGCAGAAATTTTTTTGTAACCTTGGCCAGATCTGTGCCTTGCCACAATTCTGTCTCTGAGCTCTTCAGGCAGTTCCTTTGACCTCATGATTCTCATTTGCTCTGACATGCACTTTGAGCTGTAAGGTCTTATATAGACAGTTGTGTGGCTTTCCTAATCAAGTCCAATCGGTATAATCAAACACAGCTGGACTCAAATGAATGTGTAGAACCATCTCAAGGATGATCAGGAGAAATGGACAGCACCTGAGTTAAATATATGAGTGTCGCAGCAAAGGGTCTGAATACTTAGGATCATGTGATATTTCAGTTTTTCTTTTTTAATTAATCTGCAAAAATGTCAACAATTCTGTGTTTTTCTGTCAATATGGGGTGCTGTGTGTACATTAATGAGGAAAAAAAATTAACTTAAATGATTTTAGCAAATGGCTGCAATATAACAAAGAGTGAAAAATTTAAGGGGGTCTGAATACTTTCCGTACCCACTGTATATATTAATGGTTTGAATTAGGTTTTATTTTTATATTTTCAGATTTAATTTTAAATTATATACAATTTTTATGTGTTTTTGACATTTGTATTAGTTTTTTTTATTTTTTACCTTTATTTTGTTTTGTTTTGTTCCAGTTATTTGCCAAGGAAACCTTCCAAAAAATGTCTAATTTTTCAAGTTTTTTTTTTTTAAAGTTTAAGTTTAATTTAAGGCAACATTAACGAAAACAATTCTTAATAGTTTTAGTTTTAATTAAAAATAACGTTGGTATGCTTTTATCCTAATCCTAACATGTTGTTATATGTTCTACAGTGAACACTGATTTATTCACATGTAAAATTGCATCAGGTAAAATTTAAGTTGACATGTTTAAAGCTAGCAGATAAATATATTTATTTATTTATAGCTAGCTTCAAATACAAAACTCATAAATGCAGTAGCACTTGTCTGTAATCACACAGAAGTGCTTCTCAGATAGCATACTTTCATCTGTTGAGCGCAGTGTTTTCTTAGTTGTGATACTAAAGCACTGGATCAAAGCGTTTGCTATAAGTGCCTTCAGTGTACAGTAAATGTATTAAGTAACTGCAAAGCTAGTGTTTTTTTTTTTTTTTTTTTTTTGAATTAGTTAG
>NW_015632455.1:1440840-1460358 GCF_001515625.1 Sinocyclocheilus rhinocerous
CTAGTTTTTTTTTTTTTTTTTTTTTTTATGAAATAGCTAGAAGAAGTGCAAAGGATTGCAACAGAACATCCTGTACATCTTGTACGCCATCTTTGAACATTTTGAGATCTTTTAAGGACAAATTGGAGGGTTTGTGCAACCCAGCAAACAAACCAAAACTGGACTCCAGATGGTGGAAAACTACCATTTGAAACAACATCCTAAACTTGATACTTCAGAAAACTTTTGCTAATTGACTTTTTGACTTGTGTTGTGGTAAACATTATTTGCTTTTTCCCAAGGTAATGGATCATCAAATCTCTGGGCATGTTTACAGGTGTCTTCAGTAAACACACACACACACACACACACACACACACACACACGTTTGAGGAAATACACATGAAACCAGACTACAAACTGCTCAGATCAAGAAGGACCAAGAAGTTACAAAAACAAACATTTTACACAGCATTTAATTAGTGTCTTGTTTTCCATTACAAATATCTAAAAAATCAGAAATTTAAAATGCATTTACTTGAGGAGGAAGATGCTTTAAGATATTGAGTCTTGTTTTCTGAAAAAATTATCAAAATTAAATGAGTTTATGCTTAAAACAAGAAGAAAAAAAATCTGTTAGTGTGGTAAGAAAATTATTTTGCCGAATTAAGTGTCTTTTTCTTTCTGTACTTTTTTCTTGTTTTAAGCATAAGCTTAATTTGGGTAGAAAACAGTACATTTATGAGTAAACATATCTTGATTTGTATATTTAGATATTTGTAATGGAATATATATATATATATATATATATATATATATATATATATATACAGTATATTTAATAAGCACCTTTGAATCAATCAAAATAACACAAGAAACATGCATTAAGAAAATAAATAGAGTGAATTTTGAATTCATGTTGACTTTAACACCATTTTGGTTTGATTTCTGTCTTTGTTCTTCTGGTCAGGTCTTGCGTCTGGTGGACATTAGCTCTGTCAAAGGTTTGGACTTGGTTTCAGTAAAGCTGTTACCTTTGTTATGATCAGGTCTAATTGTGCACACATACAACATATGTGGTGTAATTCTGAGGATGAAAAGTGTTTATTTAGAGCCAAAATGTGTCCCCTGCCTAGAGCTGACGGCAGATGCAGTCAAATATCGTGCTTTATAAGCGTAATGTTTGAAGAGTTTCTCCGTTTATTTTGTTGATTTGTTTATCTGCTTCGGGGACCGCTTGTCCTGTGTATCAATCTCAATGTGTTTGTATACGCATGTATGTCGCTCTGAGTAACAAAGACCACATTTCCTGACATAATTGCAGGTTTGACGATAAGACATGAAACATAACCTGAACACAGGCGGTTCTTACTGTGCAAGCATGAATATTATAGCGATAGTTCACCCAAAAATGAAAATGTGATGTTTATCTGCTTACCCCCAGGGCATCCAAGATGTAGGTGACTTTGTTTCTTCAGTAGAACACAAACGAAGATTTTTAACACAAACCGTTGCAGTCTGTCAGTCTTATAATGGATCTTGGATGCCCTGGGGGTAAGTAGATAAACATCACATTTTCGGGTGAACTATCCCTTTAATATTCATGCTTGCAATGTGTGGATCAAGCATTCATGTGTGCATAAAGTACACTATCGCTCGACAGTTGGGGTTTAAAGAAATAATTTATTTTCATCAGAGATGTTGGAAAAGATGTAACGGTGAAATATTAAACAGCACTGTTTTTAACTAACAATGAGAAATGTTTCTTGAGCAGCAAATCAGCATATTAGAATGATTTCTGAAGGATCACGAGACGCTGAAGACTGGAGTAATGATGCTGGAAATTCAGCTTTGCATCACAGGAATACATTAGATTTTAAAATATATGAAATTAGAAAACTGTCACAGTTTGGCAAGGTAGGACCCAGATGCAGAATGAACAGGGGGGAAACGGAGTTTAACAAAAATGGGAACACAAAAGGACAAGGCAGGAAGATGGTCCACACAATAGGGCAGGGCACACGACAGGAGAACAGGCTGGTCGGGGATGGGGGTAGCTCCAGACTCTGTGGCAAAAGGGGACTAGCAGCTCAAAGAACCACAGGCTTGGCCCTGGGGATGGTAACTCTTGAAGCACCAAAATGTCTGTCAGGTCAGAAGAATCAGCGACCAGGGAGGACTCCGGAAGCAGGGCAGGAACCAACACGACAGACACACACACAAAGACAAGACAACAGGAGACAAGAGATAGACACAGATCAAAAGTAGTAAAAACTTGCAAAACTATGACTAGGGAGATAAAAGAAATAAAACAAAGGAAAAACAAAAGAAAAAATAAATAAAGACAGCAACCTTGCTGAAAAAAAAAAGAAAATAAAAAAGGACAAAAATCAAAAGATCAAGAACTAAAATAAAGGAACTAAACCACAAAGACTGGAACTAGACTATAGACTAAACACGGGAACAAATAAAAACTAGAATTAACCAGAGGGAAACTAGACTGGATGCAATATACTGTATAGCAAGTTCTAACAAGACTAAAGACACAAGCAAAGAGAATGCACACAAAACGAACCAGCAAAAACCAGAAGGAAATGAGCACAATAAAAAGGGAGTAGAGCACACGAGGATCAGGTGAACACAATTGGACAAACAAGGACTAAACAAGGGGGCGTGGTGATTGAAAACGAGGAGGCAGGACAAGAGGAGCACATGGCCAACACAAACAAAGACACAGCCATGTGCTCAGGCACAAAATATACAAAGACACATTAAACAAAGACAGGACAGACAAGACTGCCAGGGCAGGATCCTGACAGAAAACAGTTATTTTAAATTGCAATAATATTTTATGATATTACTGTTCTTACTGCATTTTTGATCAAATAAATGCAGCCTTGGTAAACATGAGATACTACTTTCAAAAACTTTTACCAACCCAAATCAAAAAATCTTACCAACCCAAACGTTTGAACATTAGTGTACAGTATTTCTCAGGCCTAACAGTTCTTGTGTGTGCATTTGTGTATCTGTGTGTGTGTGTTAGACAGGAAGAAAGAGAAAAGGGCAAAAGGAGCAGAGGAGGTCCGAGGCAGGAGGAACGCCATCAGGCTGAGCAGAGAATACACGGTGGAGACGGTCGTGGTGGCCGACGTTGACATGGTGCAGTATCACGGAGCTGAGGCCGCCCAGCGCTTCCTGCTCACTGTCATGAACATGGTGAGTCTCATACTGTGGTAAAACTCCACAATCATGTTAAAAAGCAAATGCCCAATTAATTTTCTCCATAAAGGAATTGGTTTTAAACAAAATGTATATCCTTTCAAGACAGAACTACCATGAGCTCTCTGAGGTTGTGATGTGCGAGTGATCTATGAGATGCTCTCAAATGGTTTTGTTTCAAGACCTAGATTTTACACAAAGATAAAAATGTCCTTAACCCTATAAAGCTTGACATATGAAATAGTAGTCAAAATAATCAAATATTTAGAAATGGAACGGTTTCAAAATATAAAAAAAGTTTTGTTTTGTTTTCACTAAAAGGCCTTTTACTTGCTAAAAAAGTATGAACTATCAGACAGAAGGCACGTGTGCAACAGTTTTTTTTTTTATCCAAGTTTTTTGTATTACATTTTGCAGACATATAAAATGTATTATCTCAGTTACAAAATGAGACAGGATGTCTGATAAGAGGAAAAAACAAGAAACAAAAGAAATCAACACAACAACAAAACCCCCACCCACAACCCTTCCCGAAGGCCACACACACAAAAAAGAAAAAAACACAATTAAGGTTTAGTCAAATGGTCCCCTCCTAAGACTCTAATGAGAAGGTCCAGATGTTACAGTTACGTTCTCAATAGTGCCCAATATAGGGCTCCATATTTTGTAAAAGGATCTCAATGATCCTTTGGAAGAGTGTCTGATTTTTTCAAGGTGGATGCATTGCAATACCTTTCGTATCCAATCCTCATGTGATGGGGGAGAGGCATGTTTCTATTTAAGGAGGATGGCACGCCTAGCTAACAAAGTGGTAAAGGCAATGACGCAGCACACTGTGGATGATACAACTGAAGCTGGGGGAAGGCCAAATAGGACAGTCAATACGTTAGGGGCAAGGGTAGTGTTAAGGGCCTGTGAAAGTGTTCTAAATATGTCTGACCAGTAGTCCCTTGTGCAACAGTTTGTTCAGTTAAGTTTTGATTATATTGGCCTTAGAAATGTGGCTCACAGTTTAGTTTGAGGGCCAATTCTCACTATTAACTAACTAACTATTAATTACGACTTTTGCCTCCGTAAACTAAACCTAAATTTGCTGCT
The DNA here is from genome assembly GCF_001515625.1 of Sinocyclocheilus rhinocerous. Taxonomy (NCBI): domain Eukaryota; kingdom Metazoa; phylum Chordata; class Actinopteri; order Cypriniformes; family Cyprinidae; genus Sinocyclocheilus; species Sinocyclocheilus rhinocerous. The sequence continues at coordinate 1,445,140 of NW_015632455.1, forward strand.
TAATAATAGTTAGTAAGGTAGTCGTTAAGTTGAGGTATTGGATAAGATCAAGGTATCTAAAAGAAGGTAATGCAGGAGTAAGGCATTATTAAGTGCTTTATAGGTACTAATAAACAGCCAATATGCTAGTTAATAGTGATTATTGGTCCCTAAACTAAAGTGTTACAGAAATTTGCATATCAAATATGATACAGTGGTCTTTACAGGGTTAAAACTGCGTAGGCCCAACAATATGACACTGGCTGAATGGGAAAATTGACAATTTTGGTTTCCAAATGAATTTCGATGGCGTCATGCTCTCGACAGCCAATAATAAATAAACACATTGTGGTCATTACAAATGTTTATTCATGCTGCATGTGTGAACCAGTATTTAATTCAGTCTGGGCCGTGTTTTCTTTTACTTTGCGTCCATGATTTTTACAGATGAGGGCATGTCAGGCAACCTGTCCATGTCGCCATCTGCCTAATTTGGCTTCTGCTTGGTAACAGATGAATTTGCAATAAAATACTGCTGAGTTTGAGGCACAGACATCAAACAGCAAAAGATATTGGCAGAGTTTTATCAGCGTTTTATTTTGCTGTATTAACTATCAACAATTACATGGTTAGTTGTATTTTATTTGCTTTCAGCTGTTTTTTTTTTTTTTTTTGCTGACTGTCAGAACAACCATTTGAGAAGCTAGTGTATTTGCCGTGCATTTTGTTTATACTGACAAATGGTTTAAATATATGCCTAAACTGCATATTTTGCACGTAACAGAGCATTTGGACACTGTAAGTCCTGGCAAGAAGAGAATGGGCTCATAAAACAGGACAGAGAGATAGATAGTAGTCGAGCGTAGCATTTGCTCTGCTGACCGCAGCTGTGCTGAGTGTGAGACACACATTCATGAGTTGGCAGCTCACACACACACACCTCTGTTTTATCACATGGCCTCTGTTCCAAAAATTTGTGTGCTGTCTGTGTACAGAAAGCAGCAGTTGAGGTGTCCAGTCAGAATTTAAATCATAATCTTTTAGTAAAAGATTTAAAGTAAATGCACCTGTAAAATGCTGTTTACCGTAGGAGTGGGTATTGCTAGTATTGTGGCTAAGAAATGCCGTTCACCCTTATTTTTTATACAACCTTGGCAAAGACCTAATTTAAAACCCCTTTTATTTCCATAATTTGACATGTTTCTGAGCGAAACAAGATATTGAATTAATAAAATGTTGGACGAGACTTGATTTGATCCATCTGGGATTGAATGGACTGGAAGTGGTTGTTTCAGAATGGAGTCAAGTTGCTGGAGAGGTTGGAAAAATTGAAAATGAAAGAGATTTGTGATATTAGAGAAATTGCATATAAATCCGTGTTTTTTTGTGAATTAAAAGTAAAAGTATTAAAAATGTTCTTCGTTAGTTGAAATAAAGGTGATATACAGTATATATATATATATATGATTTTACTTTCTATTGACTTTACCTAACAACTTTTGTGATTGTTCAGATTTATGAGATTGTTTGTGTAGGTTTGAAAGGAAGGAATAAAGAAAAATAATCTTCAGTTGTGTATTTCAGTCGTGTCCCAGAGTGAATGACCTCACTCTTATCAAGTTGCTCATTCAGAACAGGTTCGTAAACACAGTGTTTGCAGCGAGTGGAAGCAGGCCTGCGTAATTAAGTACAAACAAACTGAATACTGATCTGTAAAACAGTCCACACAACAACACCTCACTGCATCTGCTGCGGTAAAGCAAAGTTTATCAACTCAAGAACGGCCCTTTCTCCTGTATCTCTAATGACAATGGTGAGTCATATGAAGATTAATGTAAAAATGAATGAATTGCCCAGATGTGTGTGATTTGGTAAGAAAGTACACCTCCTTTTGTCCTCCCTGAGGTCCTTAGATTTACATTCCTCACAAGCGAGTTCGACAACGCTGTGGAAAATTGTGCTGTTATTCAAATCAGTCTCTGCGATTCTCCTCCAGATGCTGGTTACTCATCAATATCTGAATCCTCCCTTCAGTTCAGCTCTATACTTCTTCATTAACTTCATCCCGCATGGAATTGTCGTTGGTTTTTATTCTACAATAGTCAGTCATGTTTTTTATGGTATTGTGAATCACACAGCTTACTTCTCTGAGGATGATGAAAGCTCAAACACCTCTATCTCTTTCTTGATTCTTTTATCTTCCTTCATGTAGAGATAATACATGTTATATTTCAAAAGTTATTGTTTAGCGATTTGGCTTTGCCAATGTGTTTTTTTTTTCAATAACAAGTGGTGATGCTTCTACAGAATATTTACTCAAAATTGTGCTTTATTCACACAAGGTGTAGGCAGATATTAGAAATGACACAAAGATAAGCTTTTTCTGTTGAATTGAAAAGTGGAAGAAATAAAGAAATTAATATTTGTAATAATATTGAAATAAATTAATAAATAAATAGAATTGAAATAAATAATTAAATAAATGAATAAATATTTGTAACATTATTTCTTGATATTTCCTGAGGAAATAAAAATAGAATATAAAAATATATATAAAATAAAATTAATACAATTAATTAAATACTGCATAATATTTTATAAAATACTGTAAAATTCTTGTTTAAACAACCCAGGCATATTTTTCCACAGTTTTTCATTATAAAGGCCCGTTCACACCAAGGACGATAACGATAAAGATATAGTTCTAAAAATCTTTCTCAATATTAAAGAATAGCAGAGTCCACACCACAACTATAACGATAAAGACAAAGAGAAACTATATCGTTGGAATCACTTTCAAAACGATTTTTCTCCAGCTGATGAATGATAAAAAATTGACAGCCAATAACAAAAAAAAGACCCTTTTTTAGTTATGATGCAAATGAATCATTGAATCAGTGTTTTGAATCAATTTATTTAAATAGACATTAAATCAAACTTACCCACTGTAATATAATTTTTGTATTAACACTCATATTTTCAAGCCACAAGACAGAGTTGTGAAACCCACAGAAACAATGTCTTCAGAGTTTACAACGTTTTTTTTAGATGGTACTGAATAGCTCAATAGACCAGCTAGGCCAAAAGAATCAGCTGATATTGGGCTATTTTGATATCAACATCAGCTGATAACATGTACTCTTGGCAATGAACACATTTTTGCTTGCCTTTTTGTCTAAAAATCTACTGAAATCCACTGAAACTTACTACTGATACTACATGATTTCCATTTAAAAATATTTTTGAGTGAATTTTAAGTCAAAGTTAATTCTCTTGTCTCGTTCTCTCTCTACAGGTGTATAACATGTTTCAACACCAGAGTTTGGGTGTGAGGATCCACATCCGGGTTACCAAGTTGGTTCTCCTGCACACCCGTCCAGTAAGTGTACAAACACTAGATCAACATCGAGATCTATGTACATCATGACTCAACCTGCCATTTATCTGCTCCCTTGATGTTTTATTCCTGTGATGTTATCCTCGCTCAGTGTGTGTGTGTTTAACAACCGGTTTCCCCCTTCATTTTATTGCTGGATTTCATTCTCTCCAAAGGCTCCGGAGAGTCTGCCAGAAGGTTTTTTGAGTGCTCACCTCAAAAGTCTGAAATGATGTATGCCAGGACGTCACTGAATAGCCATTAGTGTAAATATGTAGTGATGCTTCAGGGCAAAGCCTTTGGACTCACAGTCTCTGGTGCTTGAAACAAACTGTCTTCACATACAACAGCAATTCTCAAAACCCTGTTGATTTCATTGTGTGATCGATGAATCAACAAGTCCCACTTCATGTCAGCGGGAGTCACAGTGTCACATGATCTTTCAGAAATCATTCTAATATGCTGATTTGCTGCTCAAGAAACATTTACTATCAACAAACATTTGTTCAATAAAATACTCTCTCTAATGACTAGCAAGTAGCAAAGCACCAAATCATGATTAATGTAAACACTATCAGCTAAAGGCTCTTTAAACCCAAATTTGATTTGTGTGCCTCTTTTACTGTTTCAATAGGAAATACTACTCTCATCAGTCTCTTTAAAGTAAAATCCACTGACTAGTAGTGTAAACTGTTTGTCCCTGGGAGTCTGTCATATTTAATTTGAGGCTAAAGAAAATGAGGCTCTTACTGTTTTAAAGAAAAAAAAAATCCCACAGTTCTATGTTACTACAGACCTTCTTACAAATACAGTGGGAAGTATCTAATTTAAAGTTTTGCTGAAGTCTGTAAATCAGATTCTAATTGTCTAGTGTGTTTCTTAGGAAAAGCTGAAGGTGGGCCACCATGGAGAAAAAGCCCTGGAGAGCTTCTGTCACTGGCAGCATGAGGAATACGGCGCACGATACCTGGGTAACAATCACGTTCCTGGGAGCAGAGACGATCCTCCTCCTGTGGACGTGGCTGTGCTGGTCACCAGGTACTTATCAATCACGCTTTGATGAGCAAATATGGAACTCAAGTTCACACTCAAGTGTGAACTTGAGCAGAGCTTCATGCATTCACTAAAACAGCAAAAAAATAAAATCTTGATTTTTTTTCAGAACGTTTGGCCGATTCTCGATTTTTACCATTTTTATCTAGTCAACTTGAAACTGTAACTACAACATGATTCAAGTAACTTTTTCTTTATTAACCCTCTAGTTAAGAAAAATCTATCCTAAGTGCACCACACATAAAGTTGTCAACATGATGTAAATGTTAAACAAATCACTTTTTAAATATCTTTGCAGAAAAGATGCATGAACTACAACTACATCTTGTACTATATGTTCAGAAATAATACAAGGAAAATGCTTAAAAAAATGATCAAAAGTCAAGGTAATTCAAATTCAAAATGACTGAAGGTATAACACCAGTAGACTATTATTAACTATAAATGTTCTGTAAAAACAATGAACAGCAGCTTTCAACCTATCACCATGATGCAAACATTAAATATCAGACATATAGTAGTAGTTCTTTACAAGTTTTTTTATTTGATTGTGCTGCTTTTTTATAGTTTTTTTTTTCTATGTAAACATTGATGTGTTTGACTGTTGCACTCGCATCTCTTGCAGCATCTCATGCATGAAACGGCATTATAAAAACGCTGCGCTCAAGTTAAACATTTTTCCTATTCCACAGCCCTCATCACATCTTTGTCAATACAAAAGTGAATTCTGTGTGAATGTCACCTAGCGATATATTGTACTTATGGTCCTTCACAGAGTGCGTCACACGTGAGCGGTTAATCACATGCGCCGACATGCGGTTGGGCCAATCTTTTCTCTTTACTGTTATCATTGGCATATTGTCAAAGTGTCTATTTCTAACGTTTGGTAATATTTCTATTCAATCGTGATTCCTCGATTTCTAAAAAATAAAATCGTGGCAAAACATTAAATTCGAATGAATCCCTAAAATCTGAAAAATTGCTCAGCCCTAACTAAAAATGACCAAATCACCAGTTGATTAAAAGACACTAACCAAAAACGATGAAAAAGGTTAGTTAAGAGACAAGATTGTGCAGAATTTGACAGATACAGACAAAAACATACATTTTACTTCTGTTTCCAAATACTGTTTTGGCTCATCACATCTGCACAGATTTTATTGCGTTTCGCTTCTCCATCGCCGTCTCTCTCTTTTACGTCTTTCACTTTCCGTTTTGTCACACATGTCCTTTGAAGTTCGGTGTCTTTCAGCTCTTGGCTGCTTTAGACAGATTTAACCTTTTTTCGTCCCTTTTATTGGGATCCAACACAATTTGAACCCGCCAGTATCTGAGCTGTGATAGAGCCTAATAATCCTTCTGTCAGCGAGACAGGTTTGCTCCCGATCTTCATCTTTTCACTACAACAGATTACTCACGGCAGCCAAAACACCGCATTCCCGGCTCGGGATTAGGGTTTATTAGCGTACTGTAATTTTCAGGATCCAAAAAAGTAAAGAAAAAGAAAATCCTTTTGTTAAAATGACTCATGTGAGCCTGTCAGATACTATCTGTCATCCCGGGCCCGAAGAGCTCGCAGGGAGAGCCAGCACACACAGAGACGGCCTTTGTTCCCCCTGCGCTGGGTTATATATGATCTCCGCCGGCGTACAAAAGCAGCTCTCTGTAAGGATGCGGCGTACAGGAGCAACATCTGTCTCAGCTTGCATGCCAAGATGGCTCGGGGCAGCGGGAATGCATCAAAGCAAATTAAGGCTTGACAAGGTGTGCCTCGGTTTCCCCTCTCACAGCTTTGTTGGAGCTGTCAGTGGCTCGTCCCAGGTTCTTGCGGCACTTGCTGACTGAAGAAAGATTATCTTCTTAATGCTTCTATGGCCGCATTCACACCACGCTTTTCACTGCTCTTTTGAGAGCTTAAACTCATTCAGGCCTTCGCTGAGATCCGTCATAAAATCATTACTTACCGATCTAGGTTTTTAAAGAGCTGTTGCGGGTAGAGTCCCAGCACTAGGGCCAGCATCACTCTGCCCATGTACTGTACTGGAACATGCCGTGTTACATGCATGGTTGTAGTTTACAGCTGCGAGAAGTCAAAGTGATATTATGATTAGCATTATGTCAAACACTGCTGTCTGTACGCATACAGATCTGTAACCTACAGACATTCACTTGTGAATTTAAATGCGATTGTTGTGCGTCATTTTGAATTACATTTAGAATGCTTGAATTTGGATTAAATTTGAACTGGGGTAACAAACAGGATGTAGAATCTCAATTGAATTTGATGTGAATCCATAGTAGCGTTCAAACGTTTCAGGTTAGTGGTATTCTTTTTTTTTTTAATAAATTATTTTTTATTGATTAAAAGGATCACTAAGACATTTATAATGTTTAAAAAACTTTCTATTTCCAATAAATATTCTTTTGAACTTTTTTTGAACTGATTTCTGAAGGATCATGTGACACTGAAGACTGCAGTAATGATGAGGAAAATTCAGGTTTTAATCACAGGAATAAATTACATTTCGCAATACATTCAAATAGTTGTCACAGTCACTCGGGGAGGAAGGAAAGAGGAGATGCTGGAAAATACGTTACCTAGAATTTAATTCAAAATAAACAAAAGGAATACAAAACACAGGAACTACAGGGATGACATTTAACAGCAGACGGGAAACAAGGGGCAGAACACACTATAAATACACAGACACCAATGGGACACACCTGGGAACAAATTAACTAATTAATACACAGCTGGACACAAATGATAACAAATGAGGACAGGACACAGGAAGAACCAAATAAGGGCAAACAGGAACTCAACAGGAACATACACATGACAATAGTAAGTGGCTTTTTAAAATTGTAATAATATTTCACAGTGTTACAGATTTTTCTGTATTTTATTCAAATAAATGCAGCCTTGGTGAGCAGAAGAGACATCTTTCAAAAACATTAATACATTTTACAGACCACTTTTGAACAGTGGTGTATGCAGAATTATTATGAATTAAAAATCAAAGAAATTCATATTCATATAAGAAATTCATTCATATTCTTTTAACTGGAAAAGTCTTGACAAACATTGAATGCTGCGTGAAATATCCATGTTTGAAAGTTTTGAAAAAAATCTTTAATCGCCTTACAGACAGAAAGAACAAGATATAGATAGATAGATAGATTTTAGCTCGATTTTATTTAAAGATGTCTCTTAGCCACCAAATTGCAAAGGTTAAATGATGCCAAGAAATGTATGATAGTCAACAGAGATGATCATTTACCATGTTTTACACTGCAGTCTCTGCAAACGTTTACTAAACAGGTCTGATTATTATGTAATGTTGGCACCTAGATTTCCGTACGAGTTTCCAAATTAGAAGTTTGACTTTCTGTTGCACCTTTCCAAGTAGGAAGTTGGAAATTCTGACTTTCCGAGTCGAATGGAATGCAGCATTAGCTCCTATTATGCAGGATGAGGTCAGAAATGCTTTCATTTGGACGATTTTGCGACAGTTGGGACATGGTGGTGGGTCACATCCTCCACACACGTCAGCGCTAATGGAAATCAGCGCTCCTAACTGTGTCCCTTCCCAGCCGTTCGTCGCTGAACAGGATCTGTCTTCAGCACCCAGCTGTGTGTCACATTCACTTAAGCTGTGAAGGAACAAGAAGGAAAACCAGAAGCCCACATCAAAAACCCTTTGGAATAGAGGGACATCAGACAGCCAAAGTGACACGTCGCAGAGCACGTATGGTGAAAACGTTTGATGACTGCAGACTCACAACAAGAGACATTAATCTTAGCTATCTGACGTTTAGTAAACGACAATGTCTTTGTTAATTCGAAAAGCCTATTTGATTTTTTTTTTTCTCTGTCGAACCACCTCAAAGGTCCTCTGATGTTTTAGTTTGTCATTTGTTGACCACCAATGTTGGGGAAACTACTTTGAAAATGTAGCTTTCCAAACTACAACCTGCTCATAATTTAAAGTACACTACTGTCAGGCTGTTCTTTTGAAAACATAGTCAACTACACTACAAACTACTAACAAAAGATAATAACGTTAGGCAGTTCACATTTTTCATATTTCATTCAGAGGTCATGTGTGAACAGAATCTGTGTTTTAAAAAGGTTAAGATGCCATAACATGGACTGAATGCTGTGCGAACAAATCTGTACTGTATGGTTAACAGATCTGAGGTTAGGGTGCTTTAAGAACTTTGTTTGAGCCAGTTATGAAGTTCTGACAGAATTGATGCAATCACTCCACACCAATTAGGTCCAATCCTGTGACAACAGATTTCAAAATTGTGATTAATTACGTTGCAGAAGGAAATATTGTCAAACTGGACATATACTGAAACTAAAGAGCTTCTCTCCAGATGTTTAACAATGTTATTTTAGTATTACTATTATAGTATTTATTAATATTTTGAATTAGCATTTTTTTATACTTGCATTTTAATTTTTAAGTGTTAGTAATTTTGCTATGTGCTATATGTATATTATTTGGTGCTGATGTGTGAATAAAACCAATATGTGTAAATACCAGATGTGTACAATTGCCATAAAAGGCAGTTTTAATGCAATTCAACATGTTTTTCATGTGTGAAATTGAGTATTAAAGATATGTATCCTCTTTGGATATAAGATTATTTGTTTCTAAAATGAGAGCAGTCAGAGTATTTACCTGGTGCAAAAACACAAATCCTGTTGTTTTTACAAAAAAATCCTGGCAGCTATGGTTGCCAGAATAATTCTGTAAAAATACAGTATAAAACTGTAATTCCATTTTAGAGTTTTTCACTGTAAATTATAATTTGATTTGAATGTTTACTTGTGAAAACTGTACATTTAACAGTATTTCATGGTAAAAATTGGAATTACGGGAACTTACTGTTAACCTATTAACAGTTTTTCTGTAGCATTTTTACAGTAGTTTACAGTTTACCATGCAGTCACTATTACTGACATAATTGAACAAAGGAATTAACACTAAATTCAACTAATTAAACTAGAAAAATATGAGTTCTATATCAGTTTAATATTAGTTCTATATCTTGTAAACCTTAAATGCATCGCAAGTCACTTTGGATAAAAGCATCTGCAAAATGCATACATGTAAATGTAGTAAATGAGAAGCTTTGATAGTTTTCAGCAAGAGTTGAGTAAGGTAGTAAAGTCTGTGATGTCGCTGCGTTTACTGAGTTACTCCCCAACACTGAGTACCACAATCCCTGCTTGTCATTTGTTAACAATTCTGTGTTTAAAAGCACAGCAGAAGTATCTGGTGTTCTGGCTCTCCTCCTCACCTGTTAGTCATTGTTTAAGCTCAAAAATGATTTTGGTAAAGTCAAATTACAGGCTCTGAGGCTGCGGCCACTGCCTCCCAAGAGTTCAGCCCTGCCAAAGACAATTACAAGAGGAAGCACAGCAGACATCTTTAACTCTTTGTTGTTAGCAGATTTGAAGGCATTGGACGTGGTTGCTCTAGACTCAGGAATGCTTTTCAGTCCGCAATGTCGACTGCTAATTGAGGGATTCAGAGGTGCCTTCAACATGAGCTGACGTTGACCCTGTGTGACGATGAGTCGTTTAATTGTGTTTTAGCAAACAACTTGCCAAGTTTGCTTGTTACAATTTGTTGCAATTCTTATCGTGCTGAGAGAGCTAAAATACAAAGTCTCTTAGATCTTCTTGGATGTCAGATGGGCTTCCTTTGGTGGCGGGGAGGAGATGTGCTTTCTGCTTGTAATGTGGGGACGAATCTGTTTGAATTCAGGCCGGTTGGGAAGTGGGGGGGGGGTTGGAAGATATCCAGACATCAAGTGTTAGTCTCTTTCTGTTTCTCGCCGTCTGTCTCTGCCCCCTTCTGTCTGTCTGCACGTCTCCTCAGACACCTCGAGCCCTGATATATGTGTCGTATAACTTCACATTGATTCGTTCCCAGATGCTGACGTGAAGCTGTCAGCACCTTGCTCAGTCGTCAGATGGGTGCGTGGGAAAACGTCCTCTTCTGAAGCATCTGTTTGCCATTTCACACCCAGCCCTGGCCTTTAGACGTTCCCTGTTTGTTCCATAGGGCTCTGACATAATTCTCAGCACGCTCACGTTAACCCTGCTGCGGTGGCCAAACTCTATCAGCGCTGATCTGCCTTACAAATTCCAGAAAAATCAGCAAATATCTGAAAAAAAAAAAACACCCAGAAGGCCACTGGTGAGAATAAAATGCTGTGTGTGTGTGTATATATGGATTAAAAAAAATTCTTCCTAAATTTATTTATGCATATTACTGTTTTATTTTTTTATTTTTGAAGATAAATATATACAGTATATATATATATATATCTTATGCACACCCCTTCAAGTAAAGTGTTACCAAGTTGTATTTATTTATTTTATTTTATTTTAATTTTATTTTTTTCATATTTTTTGGTTCTACAAAACATTTCCTCATGCAAAATTTCTTTTGGTTTTGGGGTAAAAATAACTCAGACATCTTGACAGGCATCGTGGGATTCACCCTAGCGTGTGTTTGAGTGTCAGTCCTGAACGTTAGTTAGCGGTTTTATGCATCAGAAGTCACAGAATTGCTCTACTGCCATCACTGTCTGAAGTTTTGGTGTCATATTGAGTTCATGCCACTCTTGTCTGGTTGTTGCAACTTCTCTTGAGCAGTGTGGCTGGTTCACTCCTCATGTAAACAACAGTCGAGCAGGAAATGAGCTGGATTTGATTAATTTACTGGTGTTTTGAAGTGTTACTCCTTTAACTGATGGAGGAACGCCACACAGGGGAAAGGAGCGCACAGTTACAGCAAAACACTGTGGTTTTCCCACAATGCACTATTTAACCATCAGAGGTCAGGTTCAGGCAACAGGCATCCAAACAAACAAAAACATTTTCAGAAGGACCCTTTTGTTTCACAGATATATTGAAGCTTCTCAAGATATTATATATCAGCTTTTCATTCCAAGTTTACTAAAGACTATTTGCTGTTTTGCCTTTAATGTTTGCTTTTGTTGTCTTGAATCTGGTTAGTTTATTTCTCTGATAAATAAATAATACACAAGTAAATGAATGTGCAATGAACATCTCAGTTATGTTTCATTTATCAGCCAACCTTGTCTCAAGTCCCAAAATTCATCTGCCAATTAATGTAAATAGCATTGATTCATTTGTTCATAGTGAGATCTCTTGACTTTTGACTGCAAAATTTGGTGTCTGAGCATTGTTTGAGACATTTTTGAGGTCTCTGAAACTCTTTAACAGGAGAAAAATCTGAAAGGGAGTCTCCATTTGCCCTCTTTTTAATCTCCTTGCTGTGTTGGAGAAACAATATAGATCTCATTTGATTTGCTTTTCTATTATCTAACATTTGTTTCTGTTTCTCTCTTGTCTTGTTTTCTCTCTCCAGAACAGATTTTTGCGTCCATAAAGATGAGCCTTGTGACACAGTTGGTGAGTCTCACTGAACCGCTCTGTTTTTGGTGAATTCTTCTCATAGTTACTTCATGGGAATTTATAACCACACACACAAATACCTCAAAAATGAAATGGAATATATCTTGCAGTCTGTAAAAACCCACAAAATTGTATTATAAATCCTTGAAATATCTAAGTCTTGTTAAGCCACAAGAGAACATCTGTTACCATGATTTTAGCACCGCATAGCATCACCCTAATAACCACCCAGAACATGCTACAATCATGCCAACAAGCTTAAGCAACACGTAAACACATCAAAATAACCAGTTTGTTCTATATGTATTATTTTTAGGAACATAATTTTAGGTTCTAAAATTCTTTATTCATGCAATAATTATTTAGTTATACGTTTTTTTAACCATTTTTAGGTTCAAAATTTTTTATGCAAAATTTCTTTACATTTTTCAGGTGAAATATTACCCTGACATAAACACACACACCTCAAAAAGCAATCTTGCAATCTGTAAAAATCCACAAAATTGTCTTGTAAAATCAAGAAATAATTAAAAGTATTTTAGCGAAGTACTTTAGTATTTATACCTTTAGTATAAAAGTATTATTATATATATTTTTAGGAACATACATTTAGGTTCTAGTACTTTCCTAATGCTAAATTTTGTTTGATTTTGCGGGTGAAGTTTTTGTTCATTTATTTTTTAGGCTCTACATTTTTATTCACAATTTCTTTTGATTTATGAAATGAAATATGACCCAGGCATATATACATACCTCAAACATAAATTGAAAATGTCTTGCAATTTTTTTTGAAAAGCCACAAAATTGTATTATAAATCCTTGACATAACTAAAAGTTCTGTTACAGTGATATTAGCAGCAACTGCATAGCATCACCCTAATAACCACCCAGAACATGCTAGTCATGTCAACAAGCTTAATGTGGGTAAGCAGCTCTCACAATTTCTTCAGAAAATAATGTACAAATAATGTAAAAATGCAGTTAATGTGTTCGAGTTCTTCAGGTCATCCGTATGCAGCCAGTTTCTTCTTCATAAATCTCTTGAACTTTTTGATATGGACCATTAAGTATTCTGACATTATCCCATCAGTATTCAGTCATTGATGGAGAAACACAAAACAAGAGATGAATGTTTGCTGCATAACATAAACATGCCTTTGGGTCTTGAGAACGTCAGTCCATGATCTTTTTAATCCAGAGCATTCGTCATCGAAACCTCGATTTCTTCCAAACTCACAACAGATCTCAGATCCTCTGGCGATCCGTGAGTCCTGGCCACCTGCCGCTTGTGCAGTTCTTTGTGTGGGGCATTTGAAAATAGTCCTGTCTTTTCCCCTCTCCTGACCCCCTGGATTCCTGCCATTCAAGAGCGGAGCCAGGTGACTCATATTCACTCGTATCCCAGCGTACCCCGGGGAATGAACACTGAACTGTGATCTGCTCTTGAGCTGTGTTCCAAAAGCTAGTCAGCTTTGTTTTTCTGCTCTCTAGAGAGGCAGCAGTCTAATAAGGCAGCAACCTATTAGAAACGAAACCTCATTCACTACTGTTCAAAAGTTTGGGGTTAGTAAGATTTTTGTTTTTGAAAGCAGTCTCTTATGCTCATCAAGGCGGTGTTTATTTAATAATATTATGAAAAATTATTACACTTTAAAATTACTGTTTACTAGTTGAATGTATTGTAAAATGTAATTTATTCCTGTGATGTAAAGCTGAATTTTCAGCATCATTACTCCAGTCTTCAGTGTCACATGATCCTTCAGAAATCAGTCTAATATGCTGATTTGCTGTACAAGAAACATTTCTGATTATTATCAATGATGAAAACAGTTGTGCTGCTTAATATTTTTGTGGAAACTGTGATACATTTAATTTTTCAGGATTCTTTGATGAACAGAAAATTCAAAAGAACAGCATTTTTTGAAATAGAAATAGTTTGTATCATTGTAAATGTCTTTACTATCACAATTTAATGCATCCTTGCTGAATAAAAGTATTAATTTCTTTCAAGAAGAAGAAAAAAAAACTCTTTCTGACCCCAAACTTTGGAGAGATAGTATACATGAATGATTTGGGAAAAATAAATAAATAGAGAGAAAGTTTGCTAATAGAAAAAAAGTATTTGGTAGATTAGACTATTTTTTTTTTACTAATATTTTTTTGGTAAATTAGACACCATTGTAATCATGCGTTCCACCTTATACAACAGCTATTGCATTGGGAGCTCACTGAGGACTATGAAGACATCGCACTAGGTTTTAGAACAGAGCCTTGGAGTGAAAGTCACATGACGTATCTCAAAGTTTTGACACGCCATGCTGTTGAGTCTAAGGTTCTGTTAAACACGTAAAGTTGAAAATTCATCCATTCCAGAGTTTCCAAACACGCTCATGCTTTTCTTTAGCGTCTGCATACCACGAGACCACCATCGCATCCAGAACGGATTGCAAGCGCAGAAGCCACCTCAGGACCGTTTGTTCAGTTCCAGACAATCAGAGCGGGCCGTAATTGTTCCGGCATGATGGAAATCATTTGGTCACAGTGCTGCTATTATGCAGCAACTGGGAATGGCATCCCTAGTATGATGAGTTTGAGCGGACGTCTCTCTGTTTGGGTGGCCCAGTTCCTTCAGGGGAACATTGACATCAACCGTGAAAAACCTGCAGTCTGTGGAGGCAGCCAAGCGAAGGCCTCCATGTTAAGACACGTAAGATAAGCAGACTTTCTATTTCTGTTCCACATCTTTGTTTCGGAATTTTACGCTCGTATGATGCAATTCTATAGTTATTTGACTGTATATATAGTCTTGAGTCGATTTGGTAGTAGGGTTGGAGTAACCAAGTAAAGTCTGGTGAGTGTCCGTCAAATGAGAGTGTTTGAGATAACGGTGCCAGTGATGAAAGCAATGACCTCACTGATATCAACTTCAACCCACTTTATGCCCCACTAGCAGTAGGAACACAGGAAATATGTTTAAAGCTATGTTTACAATATTGCAATGTAGGTCTGTGCGATTAATCGAAATCGTCATAAAATCGCGATTTGAGCTTGCGCGATTTCTAAATCGCTTTATAGCACGATTTTCCGCACCCCCGACCTCCCGCAGTATGCTATCCGAACCAATCAGAATGCAGCGTGCCTAAATGGAGCACGAGAACAGAACAAACCGGGCGGGCATACAAACGTAACGCCAGGTTCACACACTCCGTCTGTGGTGCATATTTTTTCCGTGCCCATGTTAACAGATCAGAGCGTTCACACTGCATGCGATTGCGGTCCGGCAGTGCGCTCCAGGAGCGGTGCGTCTGCAGCAGTCATGCTGCGATCGTTTCCGCACGGAGTCTAT
>NW_015632455.1:1460369-1482101 GCF_001515625.1 Sinocyclocheilus rhinocerous
ACCAATGCATGGCAAAAAAAAATCCCTAATCCCTGGACACGGGATTTTTTTTTTCTGCCATATGTCTATTCTAGAGACATTTTGTTACACCTTTACTTAGTGATTATTTTGCCTTATGTCTGTTCTAGAGACATGTTACAGCTTTTTGATAAAGCTCTAATTGGTTTTCTGTTGGAAATATGTTTCAAATTCACACTGAATGCATTAATGACTGTAAAGCATGTCTGTGTGTGTCAAAATCATGATTAAAATCGAAATCGCAAAATTGATCAAAGAAATCGCGATAGGTTTTTTTTGTCCATATCGCACAGCCCTATTGCAATGTGATACTGTTTAGAACAAGAGCCACATTTAACTTGAACAACATTAAACTTTTAACCCTGAGCTTTTTGCAGACGTTTCAACCGTGTCATCCTTTAAGATATGCACGTTTTTGCTGAATCATCAAGAATAAAAAAAAGCACAAATTAACTTTGTCTAGGCAGATTTTGTTTCAAAAACAAAACAGCTTATATTGCTTTAACCCTCATGTTTTGTTCAGGTCATTTTGACCGAGAGGATTTTCTTTTTCCCGAAAATGCTAATTAATGTTGGATTAAAACCTACTGACTTTGCTTACAACTTCCCTAAAAATGTATCATTTTCTTTTTGGAAGTGAATGGTCATAATCCTCATTGATCTGAGTTTATGCACCTCTGATTTGAAATGAATAAGCCAAAATTATCCACAAATAATGTTTTGTTTTATTTACTCGTAAACTGAGGTGCATGAGCTCAGATCATTGAGGACTATAATCAGTTCCAAAAAGTAATACAAAACTTGTGCTAACTGAATGAAAACAAGTTGATTAAAAGATTGAATGTGTGATTTGGTGATAATTTCATAATGAGAGGTTTTTGACCTGGAACACCACATTACTGTAGGTAAAGGATTTTCAGCACAGCACAAGGGTTAAATCAAATGGTTTAGAAAAAATAGGTAAACCTCAAAAAAATTCCTCCTGCCAGATTATGCAATACTGGAAATTACCCATTGCAAACTGTGATTTATTTGTTTAAACGCCAAAAACTCTACTTCTGATGCCAAAACGGCTCCGTTTTTTTCCCATTTTGAAGGTCATTATGAATTATTTACCTGTGTAAATGGGCCAAATGTGCTCATGAGATTACAGCAAAATAAATATTTGCCTAAAAAAAAAGATGTAGAATAGTTTAATGAAAACACGTGTTGCATTTCCTCTCGTCCCATTGAAATACACACCTAACTGTCTGGAATCACCCTCTGAACTCAGTTAAAGGTTGTAATTATTAAACGAGAGGAATTTCCCCATTCATTCAGGTAGGAGGAGCGGAGACGCCTCGTCTTGGAGATCATTCAGAGCAGAAGTCTGTGTTTAAATGGTGCTCCTCTCTTTTCAGCTGATGTACAAGGATCCCATTGAGATAGGGTTTGATTGAGAAGGGATAAGCTCGTACCTCAGGCTTAACGTCTCCCATCTCAGATTCACTTCCTGGCTTTTGAAGTCTCTGTTTCTTTGAGTTCTTCGCCCTGAGCAACGGTCCACGACTCGAGTGAGATGTGATACGAGGGGTTTAACTTTTACAGCTGCCCCATAAGACCGATACAGATTGGCACGTTTGCTTTGAATGTTAAATAAATATAAACTTTATATATAAAATATAAAGTTTTCAGTGCTTTTTGTGCTTCATGCATCGCTACACTATTGACAATAGACATGTTTTGTCCACAAAATCTCGACAAAATTTCACTAATGTGACTGCACCTTTTGGCTTAGTGGTTTGTTCAAATCATTAACACTAAATATGAGGCTGTGAGCAAAAGTTGATCATTAAAACACAACAGTTCCCTGAGCAGAGGTCTCATAGTTTTAATAGTTGACCTCTTTCTAGTACAAACAGTAAAACATGCCTCAGTGTTTTGGGATTTCCATCGTGTCCTTACTCGGATGTGGGATGTTGAGTCATAATAAGCAACTCCTATTTCAACCACTTCACTGTGTTTATTGATATTTGCTTCAATGAAACGACACAACCGTGAGCTGAACTTTAAATCACGGTCTAGCGCTACCATAAAACATACATTCAGCTGAAGGCCACAAGAAACACCATGAAGAATCGTGAACATAAAAACCTCACGTCTTTTCATGTCTGTTGTTGAAGTTTCTGTAATATGGAAACGATCCTGATGTTCAGTTCTGTGGATCGTCTCCATGGTTTTATAAGCCCTCCTGCACAGTAGGTTCAACGTGCCGTTTCCTGTTTTCTGTGGGCCATTTGAGGGCTTGAGAGGGATGGTTCAGTGTGGGATTGTAAAACTGAAGCTTTAAATGGAGCGTAGCATAGAAAACAGTTCATTAAACTCCTGTTCAGGTGAATTACTATTTTCAATATTCAAAAACTTTTTTTGTGAGACATATTAAACCATAATAAATGTAATTATATATATATATATACACACACACACACACACACACACAGTGTAATATATTTATATTATATAGTATACAATTTATTAATGAAATATTAGAGTTTCAAAAAACAGAGTTATTTCATTTAATCCCATTACTGTGTAGAAGAAACAATTGAAATATAATAGAAAAAGTGTTGTTTGTCACTAAGCTTTTGAGAAAAAAATTTGATTGATTATTAAAATAAAGTAATAAAAACAGTAAATAAAAAATATATTAAATGAAACTAGTATTAGTGATAGTAATAGTGATAAATAAATAAATTTTACGTAATAAAATGTGTTGCGAATGTCATTTCTTGTTGACTTCAGGCTGACAACCAAACCTGGCCCAGAGAAACAACTGAGATATTAAAAATCTAGAATAAACAATTGCGATATTAAAAAGATCTCATTTGACTTTTTTCTTGTTTTCCAGGAAGCTTTCAAGGAAAAATCTGGCTGTAAATCTGGTTGTAATTTGGACTGTTGATATTTGTTTGCATGTTTGTTGTATCACATTCTTGTGTTTTAAATTAAAGCAGCTGAACGTCTCTCTGCTTGCTATTGGAAACGGGAAATGAGGAGAAAAGCAGTGAAAATTGAATAACACCCTGACAGAGTGACGTCCTACTGCAGTATATATACTGTATATAATATCTATACGTATATACTGTAGATATATGTACAGATAGAAAAAAACTGATCCTGCATGTAATTTGACATTGTTTGACATTGTTGTCGTTTAAAGCAGCAACTGACTGAAAGCGCTGCTCACAACTAATAACAAAGCATTTGTCCACGTTCAGCCGGTCTGCCCAGGCTGCTGAGCTGGTAGATTCGCTGTACTTCTCTCGTCACGAAAGGGCTCAGCTCGTGAATGCAAAGCACTCTACATGTGCTAACGGCAAATTAACCCCAGATAAATAATCGGCAAAATATCTCCCGGCGCCGTGTGTATTTAGGCCTGTCTTTCTGAGTCTGTCTGGCTGGACCGTGAGCTGTGGGGCCCATGGTGAGTGCCGAGTCAAATTCAGCTGCTGATATCTTATCTATCTATCTATCTATCTGTCTGTCTGTCTGTCTGTCTGTCTCTTGTACTTCTATCTATCTATCTATCTATCTATATATCTATCTATCTATCTATCTATCTATCTGTCATCTTGACAACAATTACAGCAAATTTGAATTTCTTTTGAATTTCTGTTAAATTCCATTCTATTTCAGAATTTCTGTTTAATTAAATGAAATTTACAATTCAGTTCAATTTCGACCTCAATTGAGTTCACTTTTCAATCTTGGATCATCATTTACTCTCCCTCGTGTCATTCCAAACCCGCTTGCTGTCATTTTTTCCATGGAGTACAAAAGAAAGCTTAAATAATTTGCTGAGCTCTCATTTCCATTCATTTGCAGTAAAGGTGTTATTAAGCCTACCTGTCTGTCATGTGTAGTTCACCCATCCAGACAGTCATTACACGTTATAGATAACATTCCATCAACTCACAGCAAGCTATAAAAATATCTGCACAGAACGATTGCAGAGACTTGCTTACAGAAACTTGAACTCATCTGACCTGTAAATCAGTAAATCAAAAACTGTAAATCAGCTCGTGACAGATGTAGCAGATATAATTGCAGCACTTAAAAAAAAAAAAAAAAAAAACAGAAAGAAGAATGGAGGTTTAGAGGGGAAGTGGAGGAATTTAGGACAACATCTGTTTTCCAATCAACCTGCTGTTCTTTTTATATGGCATTCAAAGAAATTTTTTTTCCATCATACAATTCCAGTCAGTGTAAAACTGGCACAGCCCATTATTTTCCGACATGTGTTTTAGACCTCAGATCCATGTGTAAAGATGAAAAACTCATCCTGACACAAGCAAATCATCACGTCATCTGTATCGCTAATATGATATTACAGCTTTGACGCTGCGCTCGTCGACTGAATTGGGATTTCATGGTGATGTGTTTTGTTTTCAGAGTATTTCTACACCGTAGATTGAAGAATGATAAAGCACAGTTCATTTGTTTTTACTGCATGTTACAGTACATTGCAATTGTTTCCAGCATCAGTCATCAAACACTGTGAGCAAATAACACAGAAACGTTGATTTATGAGCTACAGTGGAACGTCCAAATGTCTCTTTATTTTGTAATTGCAGGGTTTCTGTTTTTATTGCTCTAGAACAATATTTATTGAACCACTGTGTGAAACATGTAAGACCAGAAATTATTTCTAGCCTAGTTTTTTTAATAAGATGTGTTACGTGGTTGTATATCATCACGTTTTTCTTTTTCTCACG
This sequence comes from Sinocyclocheilus rhinocerous, assembly GCF_001515625.1. Taxonomy (NCBI): domain Eukaryota; kingdom Metazoa; phylum Chordata; class Actinopteri; order Cypriniformes; family Cyprinidae; genus Sinocyclocheilus; species Sinocyclocheilus rhinocerous. Next base: position 1,465,142 of record NW_015632455.1, read on the forward strand.
GGCCTTTTAAGTCACACTGTTGTTGTTCAGTATTTTCATTGTGTCTTGATAGTAAACAGCTGTTACTGTGTATAGGCTGCTTAATGCTTATTTATTCAAGTTGGTTAAAGTAATAATATACTTGTTTCAAAAACTATGGTAGTGAGCTGCCCATGTAATCAACATTTTAAGGCATTGTATTTACGCTCCCAAACAGAAGTTGCATTAACTGTTTTTTTTTTTTTGGGTCATTTACTAATTCAAAATGCAGATAAAAATTTAGATGCCTGCAGATGTAAATTGTTACAGGGGTTTTGACCAGATTTGACCAGTTGAAGCCTTCTAAATGTTGCATATTTTAATATATAATTCATATAGTTTTCTTTAACAGTGCAATGCGATAATTGCAAGAGATGCATATCGCAAAAATCACACAAACTGAAAAATGTGACCTGCCATATGCTCATACAATCAATGCTCATTTCCTGTTGTTATTCCATGTAAACGTACCTCTACTGGACCAAACTGCTCTCTTGTCGTCCTAAACACAGTTTTGTGCCGTTTTTTTTCTTTTTTAACACAAGCATCTGGGCTGAATTTCATTCTCTGGTTATTGATTTCACTTACGGTGGTCAGAGGCTAAGTGAGGTTGTCTGGGTTTCGTCCAGTGTCAGACACAAACCAGGTGCTTTCACAGGAACACTAGAAAGGGGATAGTCTGTGATGTGACGTAGACTTTCTGATGTGGCATCACTCAGTGACAGAGATTCTGACTCATAGGACATGTGTTTGCTGTCAGTTTGTACAAAAAGCAGTTGTGCTATCATATAGAGTTTTATATTTTCTGAAGACATTCAGACTGTTGATTGAATGTCATGAAGTTACAGTGTTGTGGGTGGTTGCCAGGGCATTTCTATGTGGTTGCTAGCCTGTTCTAATGTGTTTTGCATGTTGGTTATGGGGTTGATGGATGTTTTTTTTTTTTACAGAAACATATTAATCAGAATATTTATTTATTTATAAAGATGAAATATAATGTAATTGTTTGGGACTTATGTTATATAATTGCTTTGAGGATTTATTTATTTGTTTGTTCTTTCAAAACTATCCAGATAACAACAAAAAATTATAATTATAATAGTATTTATAAATTATAATAATTATCAGAATATATTATGCATAAAATATAAAATATTATATCCTATATATAGAAAGAGAGAGAGAGATTTATAGATATATATTCATATATCACAATTCACATTTTTTTAAACAAAAATCAGCAAAATTCAATAATAATGTTCAATACTTCACAAAACCAAATGTTAAATATGAAATGAATGGCATATCTGTGTCCTTTATGGCACTGCTTTTTCCTCTCTGAAAAAGTTATTGCAAGAAATCTGTTGTTATTCCTCAGGACAGGTGGGTGACTGAAATTGGCATAAAAACACAACCACAATTAAAAACCTCTCAGTTATGAGGAGGCCAAAAGTAAGCTAAAACTGACAGCGATTAGCAGCAGCGACCGATCTCCAGTCAGTGTGAATGAGCTTCAGGCATTAAAGTGTCAGATTTTGTGGTTTCCTGTCTATCCGTTATTTTCTCACTCTGTGCTTTGCTCTCTCCACAGGAATCGCTTATCTGGGCGGCACCTGTAGCTCCAGGAGGAAGTGTGTGCTGGCGGAGGACAACGGACTCAACCTGGCCTTCACCATCGCTCATGAGCTGGGCCACAAGTTAGTCCAAACACCATAGAAATCTGATTTAGAGGCCCTTGTGATTGTCTGGTGCAAGACAGTTTTGCTCCATTATCAGCTCTGATTGGACGCAATTAAATATGCAACTAGTTTTTGAGATGCTCTGTGGTACTTAAGTGGAGACGAGCTTAAAGGGGTCATATGACGTTGCTAAAAAGAACATTAAATTGTGTATTTGGTGTAATGCAATGTGTTTATGCGGTTTAAGGTTAAAAAAATATTTATAAATTATAATAATTATCAGAATATATTATGCATAAAATATAAAATATTATATCCTATAGTATTTAATTATTTAGGTTTCAATATGTTTATCATTTTTGTAAATCACCAGAGAGCATGTGGGAAACGGGCAAAGGCAGTCGTTCATAACAACTCGTGTTATTTTAGTATAATTTATATACTATTATAGTTTTTGTTAATATTTCGAATTTTGACTCGCGTTTGAATCATCAGTGGCAAATTCTTTAAATATAAATAATTTACTTACAGTCTGTGAGTCAGAACAGCGGGCATTGTAGGCTACTCTGCAGGTTCAGGAAACAGTCTGGATGTAAAATGCGCTGCACACATCTGAATATTTGGGTTGAACTGTTCTGGAACAGTGTTGTAAATACAACTTAACCACTGATTTCTAGTCGTGTCCATTTTTGGAAGGCCAAACAAAGTAGTTTCGCTTTCACCGTGTTTAAACGAGGCGTTTTAGGAGGGCGTGGATGAGTCTTAACTTTTATAAAGAATATCTCTTTGGGTTTGAGACTTTAGTCTTTGCAACTTTAGGGATCTTATCTATGCACGAACAGCTTGTAACACTCCAAAGAGAAAGGAAAATTTGAAATTGCATCATATGACCCCTTTAATGTAATGTTTTTCTTGTGTTTGGGATCCCAGAAACGTCAATAATGACCGTCAAAAGTAATCACTGATTTGACCAAATCAAATCCCAGTAGGCAGAGTATTGACTATTTACTTTAACTATTTTGCTTTAACTATTTGTTTTAACTAATCGGTTTTGTTCCAATATAGTAATCCAATATAGTAAAACTGAAGTTTGGCGGTTTCACGGTTTCCTCAAAAATATGAAACAGATATGAATATGAAACTGTTTTCTTTCATTTCTGTCTTTCACCTTTATTTATAAAGCGCTTTTATCAATACAAATTGTGTCAAAGCAACTGTACAGCATTAATTAGGAAAATAGTGTCAATAATGCAAAAGTACAATAGTAAACACTCAATTTTCAGTTAAAGGCAGTTCATCATTGAATTCAGTGATGTCATCATCCAGCTCAGTTCAGTTTAAATAGTATCCGTGCAATCAAGTCGACGATATTGCTGGAAATTAAATTGGTTTTCTACATTGATAATAGTCAGAAATGTTTCTTGAGCAGCAAATCAGCATATTAGAATGATTTCTGAAGGATCATGTGACACTGAAGACTGGAGTAATGATGTTGAAAATTCAGCTTTGCATCGCAGGAATAAATTACATTTTAACATATATTCAAATAGAAAACACTTATTTTAAATTGTAATAACATTTCACAATATTACTGATTTTACTGTATTTATAATCAAATAAATGGTGAGCATAAGAGACTTCTTTCAGAATCATTAAAAAAACCTTAATGATGCCAAACTATTGAGTGGTAGTATATATTCTTTAGATATTGAAAGCACCCCAAACAGAATGTGATAAAGAGATAGGGATAGTTCACCTGAAAATGAAAATAGGTATCATTTACTCACCCGTATGTACTTTCAAACCAGTATGACTTACAATCTTTTGTATAACACAAATTCACACAGTTCATACAATGAACACATATTTTAACTAATAAGTTAGTCATACAGGTCTTAAATGATAACAAAATCTCCATTTTTGTGTGAACTATCCCTTTAACGTTTCATTTGTGTTCACACGGGCCAGGACATTTTTAGGTTAAGGCCCACAGCATTTGCTGATTTGGTCAGACAAGTAGATGTACGGTGGCCGAGAAGTGCAAAACAAATCACAATTCTGAAAACAAAATAACAATTCAGAAAGCACAACAACAATTCAGAAAACATTATAACAAGTCAGAAAACACAATGACAAATTCGAAAACACGGAAGAGGTAGGTATAGTTTGAGACAGTGCCATTGGTTTGGGATTACTCACCACTAGCAATATGCTATTTACACTAAGTGCAAGCAACAAGTAGTATACTTGATAGTAGAAATCCTGCTATTTTAACATAGTGTAAATAGGTATTTGCACTTAGTGTAAATAGCATATTGCTAAAAATACTGCTATTTTCACTTAGTGTAAATAGAATCCATTGCTAATACGAGATTTGAAAAGGGAGGAAAAAAAAGTTCGGCAAAAGGCGGCATCGAACCCGGGTCGATCGCGACAAAAAGCCAATGACACGGACTTATCCATCTGCGCCACTGGAGCTGATGATTTACAGCCACTTTGTTTTCGAATTTGTCATTGTGTTTTCTGACTTGTTATAATGTTTTCTGAATTGTTGTTGTGTTTTCTAGACTTGCATTTGCGTTTGTAATTTGTTATTTCGTTTTCAGAATTGTGATTTGTTTTGCACTTCTCGGCCACCGTATAGATGTATGCAATCTCAGCTATGCTCACCAAAACCACCCAAGCACCCAACCAGATCTCCATCCATGATCAGACTCAACTTCAGACTTGTAAATATCTAGTTTGTAATCTAAATTGGTTATTTAAACCATGCATTGCGCTCTGTTGGTTTTTCTAAATATCCACCTCTGCTCTTTTAACAACAGGTTGCTTGCATACGTCCCTCTACATCAGGTTTCTCTCGTTAAATGAGCGGTTGAGACCCCGAACACACTTCCATCCTCACCATGTGCTTTGGAAAACCTAGACGTACTTGAAAGAGAACATGCTGTAAATGAACATTTCGCGTTCACACATCATTCACATGAGTTATAGGATTGAACCGAATGCCACGACGACGTATTACCTGCTCTGCCCGAACAAAAACACGCTTCTCACAATAGCTCCCCTTCATCTCCTCGCTAGCATAAAGCCCTCTTTGATAGATCAATGATGGGCAGCCAACACCAAAATTTGTCTGGAAAAATGGCCAAGCTACATTAGCGTAAGCGCCAGTCTTCAGATGAGTTATCGCCGTACCTGCTCCAGTATAGTGTGCCGCCACGGGCCAAAGTCGGCTTTAATGCCCGGCAGTAATGAGCTGGCACCGATCACGCCCGACTGGTGCCGATACTGCTATCCCAGTCATCACACGCACACAGGGCTCCATTGTCTCCAGTCTGTAAAAACACTATTAAAGCGAGTGCGTTATGGGTTTATGTGCACGTTTAGGTCTTTACAATATAAGCTGTAGCAAGACATGTCAATATGATTATTTTATAGAGTCGCTAGTGTTGAATATTTCTGTCAGCGTGGCATTTACAGGCTCTAATAAACACATGCAACAGCATCGCGCTTTCTGATGGATTGAGATTTCTCTGAGTAGCGAGCAGAGTTTCTCATCTTTCATCTGCTCACGACCTTTTGATTTGGCGTGCGGGCGTAACAAAGCTTAATGACTGTCTGGGAGTCTTGTTTTAGCGCCGCTCCATTCGTCTCGCTTTATCAAGTGTAGACGCTGATCGTTTTCCAATAATAACAGCTGAAGGAGCACGATCACGGCGCTCGAGGAACATTGGCGTAACACTAATGTGGGGTTTGCCGCATGCATCGACTCATTCTAGATAAAAAAAAAACTCCGTATGGAAGCAGCGTGTCACGTCATATTTCAGTCCACCCACAATACCTCATTAGTGTCATCATTGCTTATTCGATCATTAGTCAAAGCGCCTTTCAGAATAAAGATAAATGGGTGTCTGTTTAATGAATGGATGGAGTAATTGGTGCTTGCAGGTGAGTTTGGAAAATTACACAATGTGAATGACACTGTTCAAAAGTTTGGAGCTGGTAAGATTTTAAATGAAGTCTCTTGTGCTCACAAAGGCTGCATTTATTTGATCAAAAATGCAGTAATATTGTGAAAAAAATATTGCAATCTAAAATAACTGCTTTCTATGTGAATATACAGTGGGTACGGAAAGTATTCAGACCCCCTTAAATTTTTCACTCTTTGTTATATTGCAGCCATTTGCTAAAATCATTTAGATTTATTCCTGTGATCAAAGCTGATTTTTTAGCATCATTACTCATCAGTCTTCAGTGTCACATGATCATTCAGAAATCATTCTAATATGCTGATTTGCTGCTCAAGAAACATTTTTTTATCCCTATTGAAGTTAAAAACTGTTGTGCTGTTTAATATTTTTTGTTGATACATTTTTATTTTCAGAATTCTATTATGAATAGAATAGAAGTTCAAAAGCAGAGCTTTTATTTTTTTTACATTATATTCTTTTGTAAAACAAAATTGTCCTTTTAGAGCTGCAGATAAATCACTTCTTTGAACTTTTTACTTGCAACCAGTGAGCGATTGTTCAGTATTTGTTTCCATCATAGTTTAATTAGCCACTTAGGGCCAGACTTACTAAACAGGGAAAATTTGCGTTAATGCGCAATTCCGTAAATGCGCCGATGGGAGGGGAAAATTCTGCGGGTGATTTACTGACAATGCGCACATTAAAGAACACAGATGCAGCCAGATCATTTCCATAATGACCATCGCAATCTACCAAGAGCAGCGCAAATTACCACCTGCTATAAGACATGGTTTTTTTGAGTGTTAAATAATGGTGCAAATACCTGTAATTTGACGAGCGCAAACGTTAAATCGCATTGCGTGATTCATTTTAATACTCTCCTCCCATAAATTTTGCATCTGAAAGGGAAACTTTTACAAATGTGTCCACGCCTTTTCATCGCAAATTCGTCACTGCGCATCTTTATTAAATCCTGACAGTACTATTTTTTTTTAACACCATAAATGGTTTGCGCTGGCGCAAGCTGTTAGTAAATATGGCCCTTATTGTAAGTATATAAATTTTTTATGCACAATTTAGGAATTTTAGAAAGTTTCCATGCAGCGTTTTTATGCAATTTCGCAAAATTTGCACATTAATACATGGATGCAAATCCAGCTATTGTTGACACATGTAATGTGGGGTTTGGGTTTTGTTTTTGTTTCATGTTCATGTCCATGTCTTTTATTTTGTAATTGTTTCCTGATGTTAGTGTCATGCTTCCCTTGCCTCATGTCTCTCTGCCTTGTGTATGTGTCATGTTCTGATTGGTTGTTTTAGTCATGTGTCTTGTTTCCCATTGGTTTGTTCTTGTCATGTGACCCTCTTGTCTGCTATAAGTTGCCCTCATGTTGCCATTGTCTCTCGTCGTGTATTGAATGTATTTATCCCGCTGTTGGTGAGTCTAGCCTGTTCATGTCAAGTCTGTTCATCCCTCGTCAAGTCAAGTCTGTTCATGCCTCGTCAAGTCAAGTCTGTTCATGTCAAGTCAAGTCTCGGATTATTGTTTGGATGTTTGGATCACACTGTAAATAAACTGCACTTGGGTTCTTCACTACGCTTGCCTTCAGTGGATTGAAGTCGTTACAACACAGTGGAAAAAGGATGGTACAGTTGTTAACGTGAGCAATTTGAAACAGGTTTGTGGCTTTTTGGTGGTTTTTGCTGTTACTTTTGCTCATATGTAGAGTTAGAGGCATGAAACAAACCACTAAAACTAAGGATATTATCATTTGGTGAGAAGCTTTTACAGTTTATAGACATCAGTGATTCCTTAATTGTAGCTAATGCAATATGCAATTACATTTTCTAAGCAATACTGCAAATTTTGACTACTTTTTGTCAGTAATAAACTACCTTGAAGTTCATAGCAATATGCTAACAACACCTTGTTGGACCTTTAGATTACCAGCCCATATCTGTAAGTCTCTATTGGTCATGCATGATGCCTTCCCTTCCAAGTCTTTTAAGTCCTGTGCACGCTTGATAGGGTATTTGGCTTGTGAAAGCACTTGACCATTATTAGCTTGGCAGCAAAACGTCCTGTTTTAATAAGGCCAATCGTGTTTTTTTTTTTTTTTCCTCCCTTAAACAAATTGAACACAACAGACATTTGGCACCCTTATAAACCTCCCACGATTGTTTGAGTGTGAGAGAGATTCTCATCTCAATCCACTTATTAACCAAATCACCCCATTGATATTAAAAGCCACTCATCTGTGTAAGAGCTGAAAAGAAAGCGACGATGAAGCTGCTGTAGCATTCACATTCTTCTCCTTGTTCCTTTAGTTCTCCGCAGCGACTCCTTGATTTCTATTGTGTTCGTTGTGTGTCTTTCGACTTTTATTGCTTTGGTGTTTAGCGGGAGCCGAGACACAGCCTAGAAATCCACACTGCTCTCTTTATTAGTTCCTGCGCTCGCTGCCGCCGCTTCAGTTTTCGGTTGTTGTTTTTAATTTGAGAAATGTAGGTCAGGGCTTAGGAGAAAGCACTGTTACGGCTCGCTCTGACTCAGGTTGCTTTGGTTTTCATGAGAACACATGCTCTGTTTCAGAGTAATATTGTATTGTTATGCATTCAAGGAAAGCTTCGTAAACGTTGTGTTAATGATTATGTTTAACAAGCACAATAACTATTTATTGTGCACTAAGTTTGCCTGGGTGAGACTCATATTTTGTCAGATCGCTGCTGTTATTAGTGTTTGTTGTTTCTGATGGTCTTGTCTCTCTAGCATGGGCATGAGCCATGATGACGATCACGCCAGCTGCGCGGGCCACTCTCACATCATGTCCGGGGAATGGGTCAAAGGTCGTAACCCCAGTGACCTCTCCTGGTCCAGCTGCAGTCATGACGACCTGGAGAAGTTCCTCAGGTGAGATTTTGTGCCATAAGATACTGTTTTTAGGTGTTATCAGTAGCTTAGGTGATAGTAGGTGCTATTGCCTGTTAAGTTTTCAATAGCCAATACTGATATCTAGACAGTGGGAAGTATTTTTAAATGATTTTCTGGAAAATATATTTACAAATATATATATATATGTAGAGAGAGAGAATATAATGTAATTTAGCAATATTGCAATATTGTATTTGATCAATTAGAATTAATTAAATGTAATTATAGCAAATAAGAAATTAAACTACAGTGACATTTTAAGAAAAAAATCTGTATCCAAAATATTTTTCTATAATTAAAATAATGTGTAAATTACATTTGTTTATTAATATGTAATACAATATAGTATTTAATATAATTTTATAATAATTGTAATACACTCTCATTTAAATAATTTTCAGTATTTTGGTTTAACTATTAAAAAAAATTGTGCATACATGAAAATCTCTTTTTTTATATATAATGTACATACATTATAAGATTAGAAAATAATATATTTAAATTATATTACATAATATATTAAAGGGGCCATCGGATGCAACATGCACTTTTACAAGTTGTTTGAACTGATATGTGTGTTGGCAGTGTGTGCACACAACCACCCTATAATGATAAAGAACCACCCAGTGGGTTATTTTTTATCTCGTTAAATCATTTCCCCTTTCTCAAATCAAGCCATTCTCAGCTTCTTGTCTGTGTGACGTCAAACAGACTCAGGCCCCTCCCACGATTGTTGATTGACACTGGCGTTTTACCTTAGAGCCGCCCTGAGTGAGCTGTCATCAGTCCGTCATTGTTTTGACACCGGAGCAGATGTAGACAATAATGATTCCTAAGCGATTGAGGTGTTTTGTTGTTGGATGTAATAATGAACATAGCAGTCGTCATTTACTCCCGACATCTGAGCCGCTGAAGTGGATTACCTTTGTTTCTGAAGGGAATGCGCCCCTGATCTACCTAAATGTGTCTACGTTCGTGCGAATCATTCGTGATCCAGCCTCACCTACAGAAGAAGTGAGTATAAGGTTCTTTTATGAATCTTTGCAAATCGCCTTTCCTAATAACGTGCTAGTTAGCAAGTTCCACGGGTAAAGTAAACAGTATCATGAGAATGGCTCGTCACCCCACAGAAGAGAGGGGTGGGGTCAGCAGAGCTCATTAGCATTTAAAGGAATATGGACTAAAACGGGTTGCTGAAAACAGAGCTGATTTTGACATGGTAAAAAGGGTGTTGTTTTACACTACAATTGAGAAATTTTAACCAAAGTATTATAGTTATATACTTTTCATTAAAGGGGGCATAACACACACAGTTTCACCCAATCTCATGTTAATCTTGAGTACCTATAGAGTAGTACCGCATCCTTCATATCTCCAAAAAGTCTTTAGTTTTATCATATTTATAAAAGAAAGATACAGCTTTACGATTCTCTCCGGAAAAAGCAGAGCTCCTGGAGGCGCGGCCGCCACCAGATGAAACGCGTTGATGGGCGCGATCTCGCTCTCACTCTGGTCGATGCGTGTGCGCTCTTCTGGGAGAAATGCCCATATAAGGAGTTCCACCCTCGTCTACGTCATGAAGAGCCACGATCGAAAAAAACTCTCAGAAACTTGTACGAACCCGGAAGTATGATTTTTGTCACAGAAATACTCCGTCATACGTCCAAATTGTTTTTTGAAACTTTGTCCATGCTTAGCATGAGAATCCAACTCTTTAACAGTGTAAACAACTCTGAATGCATGAAACAGCATTGAGCTAATCAAGGTCTTGCTTGGTATACGTCAGTGTTTCTCAACCCTGGGGCCCGTTCTTCGTACGTCGCTAACTCAGTTAGCTGGATTTGATTGTTGACAATTTGGCATGATCTTGGATAGTTTGGTTCTTCGAAGCACATTCCGGAGTTGCTGTCATAGCAACAGGTCCGTAAGCTTAAACCTGCTCGGGAGCAGGCTTATTTCATGTAATTTAAAATAATAATCATTTAAAAATAAATTTAAAGATAATATAATATAATAATGTTGTGTAGTCTTTAATACTGTAATGAGGATTCAGTGACGTTGGGATCCTTTCGGCTGGTGGTGGATCGGTGGCTTGGGCCTCTGTGATCTACGTCATGATATCCCATTGTATGGGAGCGAGAACCAGGGTAGAAGGGATGATGGATTCACAGGAGGGTGGTTGCAAGGATGACTCATAAAGTCTTGACAGAGCGTCGGTAATGAGACGCTGGAGAACAGAACGAACATGCTTGACGTGATCCTTGTAGGAGTCTGAGTAGATCAAGAAATCATCTATATATACGATGACCCAACGATTTAGCATGTCTCGGAACCAGAGCATGTGAGCGAAGCGGAGCGGTGTGACGCTCCGCTACGTTTTCCGCTTTATGGACGTGCGCTCCACTCAGTCGCTCTAACCGCCCAAGCAAGCGCTCCGTTAATATTCTCAGAAATGTCAGCAATAGCAAAAACAAGACTTCGCAACGAGGGTAAGGTAGGCACTGATTAAATAGTCATGATAATGATAAGCACCTGTGCAGGTAATCAGTCTCAGGCATGGGGTGATGGGAAATGAAGTCCTTAAGAACAGTTTGTACTCCGGTGACGGTTCCCTCTGGTGGTGATTGGAGGGAGCCACAGAGGCTTGATTTGTGACAAATACTACAGACACAGCCAGTTTTACTCACTGAGAGATTTATTCGTCATAAAATTATTATCCTTGAGGAAGGTGTACAAACAGTGCGGCATTTGAATAGAAGAGAGTTCATTCTGGAAGCCCAGGCTTAATAGTGTCTGCTGTGGCTCTATAAACAAAGAACCGGCTGGAGTCATCGATCCTCACGGATGTACTGCAGCCGATGACAGAATAAAGCTGCAGGATCCACTGTCTGATGTGCCCGCCGCGCTTCTGACCTCAATTCAGGCTACAGAGTGTCAACGTATCCAAGCAGATACCAGCACTATCCAAACTCTGCTGTTGAGCTTCTGAGAGCATTTTAATGCTAGAGACAATTAGGCAGATTAGCGTTTTCTCCTGTAGAGTAAAGCTCTGCACTACGATAACACGACAGCATGGCTCTGCTCCAAAACCTGGTGAGCTGCCTATGTAGGCGTCATACTGTAGGTGCACACTACATGAAGGCTGTTCCAAAAGGTAGGCAGCAAAATTATGCTGCCTTATTTTGATCACATTTTGGAGCAGCATCACATGTATTCATCCTGCAGAAGGCAATACCATAATTATTGTGAATTCACACATGCCTGTTGTTACTTGTACATAAACATACATAGACAGCCCATTTAGTGTGTAGCTGTCAGGGTTTGGGCAAAGGGATAGAGCGAGGACTCAATGGTGCAGGAGATGGCCTTTTGTTAAAAAAAATTAAACAAAAACTACCCCGTGGGGAAAAACACAACTGGCAACAAGACAAGGCTTGGCAAGGCAGGGCAGGGCAGGGCACACTCAACATTCAACGACGAACTGCCCGGGACTGCAAACACAAAGAGAATAAATAGGGAGCAAATGAGGAGGGTAATGAAGGAAACACAGGTGGGGCAAATTAACCAATAATCAGGTAACAAGATGGGTGGGGTCAAGACAATTGACATGAGAGCACATGGCACACAGGAAACAAAGACCAAAGCCATGTGCTCACACAAAACAAAAACACAAGCATATGGCCAGCAAAACAAAATCACCAGCCATGTGCAAAACAAGACATGAACACGCAGCTAATGAGAATACTCATAAGCCGCGTGTTCACACAAGACATCACAACATGAAAGCACGCAGCCAATGAAAAACACAAGCTGCGTGCTACACAGCACAAGACATAACATGAATGCACGCAGCTGATAAAAACATGAACTGCGTGCAACAACACAAGACACCACAACTTACTTATCAAGTTGCATATTTAGTAGGGATGCACCGATACCACTTTTTCCAGTACTCGCCCGATACCGATACTTTTATTTTTGGTACTTGCCGATACCGAGTACCGATACCAATAGTTTTATTGCATTTGTACATTCTCACTTACATAAATGAACTATAGTGTCCTGCATCCACTAAAAAAAATATCAAAAATTATATCTGGTCTCTGAATCATTTTTGGTTTGACTGCGTATACGTCCTTAATCTCTAATAACTCCATTCTGCTGTCTGTTGTTCTGTTGTCAGTGTTTCTTTGTCTGAATATGGCACTTATCACATGTTGTGTGGTATCGGCGTTTGGTATCGGGGCATTTTAACGAGTACGAGTACAGGAGCTCAGTATCGGGCCCGATACCGATACCAGTATTGGTGCATCCCTAATATTTAGTCTGCCATATGTAATAGGTATTGTCAGTGTTTCTTTTAATGAAATTCCCATTGATTAAAAATTCACAATCATTTTATTTTATTTTATTTTAAATTTGTTTGTATTTTATGATGTGACAGTATAAATCAAGAATTAGTAAATCAAGTTGCACATTTAGTCTGTCATATTTTACAGGCATTGTCGGTGTTTCTTTTATTAAATTCCCATTGATTAAATTCACAATTATTTTATTTTATTTTTAAATTTGTTTAATTTTATTTTACATTTGTTTAATTTTATTTTATCATGTGACTGTATGAATCAAGAATTACTAAATCAAGTTGCACATTTAGTCTGCCATATGTAATAGGTATTGTCAGTGTTTCTTTTAATTAAATTCTCGTTGATAAAAAATTCACAATAATTTTATTTTATTTTATTTTAAATTTGCTTAATTTTATTTTACATTTGTTTATTTTTATTTTATCATGTGACCGTATAAATCAAGAATTAATAAATCAAGTTGCACATTTAGTCTGTCATATTTTACAGGCATTGTCAGTGTTTCTTTTAATTAAATTCCCATTGATTAAATTCACAATTTTATTTTATTTTTAAATTTGTTTAATTTGATTTTACATTTGTTTAATTTTATTTTATCATGTGACTGTATGAATCAAGAATTACTAAATCAAGTTGCACATTTAGTCTGCCATATGTAATAGGTATTGTCAGTGTTTCTTTTAATTAAATTCTCGTTGATAAAAAATTCACAATAATTTTATTTTATTTTATTTTAAATTTGCTTAATTTTATTTTACATTTGTTTATTTTTATTTTATCATGTGACCGTATAAATCAAGAATTAATAAATCAAGTTGCACATTTAGTCTGTCATATTTTACAGGCATTGTCAGTGTTTCTTTTAATTAAATTCCCATTGATTAAATTCACAATAATTTTATTTTATTTTACTAACTCACATTTAAAAATAAATTTACAGTTTCTTTTTGAATATTTTGTTTGTTTATTCATTTATATAACTTTTTGTTTTTTATTTTTATTGTTTTTTTATTTCACAATGACAGTGACAATTTGAATCAAGAATTAGTAAATCAAGTTAAACCTTTAGTCTGTAATATTTTATAGGTGCAGTCAGCATTTCTTCTAATTAAACTCCCATTGATTAATTTCACCCTGTTTATTTTATTTTATTCTATTCAATTCAAAACAACAATTTCCTTTTGAATATATTTATTTATTTATGAATTCATTTACATTCCTTACATACCATAACACATTGGGGTTTTTTTTCTTAAGCACATTGTTTTTTCTCTCTCACACAGGTCATGCCTGCCTGATTAATTTAGGATGAGCTAAAATATTAAATATTTACAGAGAGCAGACGTGCTTGAGAATCCTGAAGTGTATGTGCTCATTAGGCTTTAAGGCATCAACGTCAAACTTTCCAAAATATTTCTCCTTTGCACTCCTTGAATAGGAGTTTGGGAACCACTCTTGGTTTTGCAGAAGTCTGTTCTGCTACAGCTGTCTGTGTTTGTCTAATCTTACACTTATAGAAAGATGAGAAAGTAGACTTGGAGAAAGAGGAATTTTACTTAGAGCAAATGAATCAGCAATGGAAAGCCAGTATTAGAAGCACAGCAATTCCTAATTTCTTTTATAGGAAAGTCTGCAATTCCTCCAGTTGTGTGTGAAGATGTTATGCACATCATTTCTCTAACATCCTACTGTCTCCCAGATCGAAAGCAAGTGCCTGTTTGCTGCATACTGACCCACGTAACCGCTACCTCATCCGTCTGCCGGCCAAACTTCCCGGGATGCACTACAGCGCTGACGAACAGTGCCAGATCCTCTTCGGCACCAACGCTACGTTCTGCACTGATATGGAGGTGTGTGTGTCTTTCAGCTGGGAATGCACTGATATCATACTGCACTCATGCACTACATGCTTCCATACCGTAAATGGACACAATGCAGCATACATACACACAAATAAACACCGGCAACATGCAACTCAAACTTTCTGACCTAAACAAGATTATATATTTGGCAGAATCCTGTTGCAGTTGCTTTAGGTTCTGGGATCATTCCTATATGTAACTAGTTGAAGTATAAATGTATCCAGGCTACATTATAGCAGGTGAATAATATAAAGGGTTTCACGCTTATCTGCACAAAGCCTCCTCGTACATATTGCATAAAAAATATGAAATAAATTAATCTTTATAAAATAAATTGAAATGTATACATTTTAATTAATATGATACTATACATATTATATGCTTAATTTAAATGGTACCTAAATAAAAGTCATAAATTAAGATATAAAATATATACATTAAAATACATTTATTTTGATATGAATATTTTTATTTGGTCTTTGTAATATGGTCACAATATTAAATGTGACTTTATAATTGTGGTATAATCATTTATGTAATACATGTAAATGTTTTTCTGTTGTTAAACAGCAAATATTTAAGCGTGAGTCTCAGAAAAATTATTTTAATAAATTGCACATTGATAAAATTCACAAATTTCTTTTCTTTTCTTTATTCACATAAAAGCACAATTAAATTCACATTTTTTCTTTTACATTTATTTATTTATACATTTTAATTTGTTATAAAATATATCATTAATTAAATTAAATTAAAACAAAATCCATTTTGTCTTCATCATTTGATTTGGTTTGATTCACATGAAGTCGCAATTAAATTCACTTTTTTACTTTTAAATGAATGTATTAATTTATTTATACATTTTAATTTGTTATAAAATATATCCATTTTAAATTTGAAAAATTCATTTTGTCTTCATCATTTCATTTGATTTTTAAAAATGAGTTTTGACTTGATTTTAGTTTAGTTTAGTTTAGTTTAGTTCAGTGTTGTCTTGGCCCTAGGATCATTCCCATATGAAGCTAGTGGAAGTATAAAATTATCCAGGCTACATTTGTAGCAGGTGAATAACATAAAAGAGTATCTGCGCTTAATCATAAATCATGTTTGTCCACGCAAAGCCTCAGATCTCTGGATATTTCCGTCTGGAAGTTTCAGTTCACAAGTTGCCAGAGTGAAAACATTAGAGCGGATGGCAGGTGCTGGCGTATCAGGTTTGATCTGATCAGTTCACAGTCAGTTCATGCTTTCCTGAGCGTGTAATCATCAGCTGTAACCGTTCAGATCATCGCTGCAAACATTTCCACTCGCTGCCCGTCCATCATAACTGTATACCATCTACACGTTGTGCAGTGCTACAGCAGATACCTAGATTCACATAAAACATGCGCGAAGAAGATGAATAGTCTGTTGCTGGCAGGCTGAGAGGAGCTGACATAAAAGAGACGTCTAAAACAAAGTGTAAATAAGGCAATTTAATGGCCGTCCTGCCACCTTTGAAATGTTTCTCTCTGTGAGATTGAAAAATGTGATTGAGCACAAGAAGTAAAGGAGCGTGTCTGGCTAAAGTAAAAATACGAACTTGTCAGACAGACACGGAAAATACAGCCCATCTCAAGGGCTGTTGGATAAAAAAGTCTCTTTGTTTGAGGAGAGGAAAGAAAAGGCTGTGGTTACATGAAATGTACAAGCTTATTATTTTTTTTAAATTTTGAGATAATAAAGAGATTTAAAGGGGTCATATGATGCAATTTAATTTTTTCCTTTCTCTTTGGAGTGTTACAAGCTCTTGGTGCATAAAGAAGATCTGTAAAGTTGCAAAGACTAAAGTCTCAAATCCAAAGAGATATTCTTTATAAAAGTTAAGAGTCAGCCACACCTACCTAAAACGGCTCGTTCGAACACGCCCCCACATATCTACCTCACTATGTGGGAAGATTTGCATAACGCCGCCCAAATGTTCACACAAAGAAAGAAGGCGTAACTTTTATTCACGCTGTAGTATTGTTGTTGCCGCCGCCATGTCGTGAAGGCGCTGTGTGCTTCGTTGTGAAAGCGAAACTACTTCGTTTAGTCTTCCAAAAGAGGACGATATCCGCTCACTCAAGCCGGCCTCCGCTCACTCTAG
>NW_015632455.1:1482512-1486525 GCF_001515625.1 Sinocyclocheilus rhinocerous
ATTTAAAGGATTTGCTACTGATGATTCAAACGCGAGTTTTGGGCAGTGTGGATTAACGTTAGCACTTGTTGTTTGTCATTTCTCTGATCACAAATGCAGACATGGTTTTGTTTACGTGGCGCGATGCAACGCAATGCGTAAAAAGACAGTATAAGTCATTATAATCTGTAATTATGTCCCCACTGGATGCAACAAATGCCTCGTTTGTAATGGGTTTTAATGTTTTTGCCTCGTCGCTCCGGCCGGACACGGCATCAACAGTATGTGAGGGGCGTAACATTTCTGTCTCATGCTTGAGGTATTCGGCCAATCACAACGCATTGGATAGGTGGCCAATCACAGCACACCTCGCTTTTTTAGACCGATGAGCTTTGTAAAAATCGACGCGTTTCAGAAGGCGGGGCATACAGGAGAAACAATAATGTACAGTATGTGGAAAATAATGTGTTTTTTTAACTTTAAACCGCATAAACACATTTCATTACACCAAATACACAAAATAATGTTCTTTTTAGCAGCATCATATGACCCCTTTAATTTGTGCTTTTTCTTTACTGTGGGATAATTCTGTATAGTGTGTGTTTTTCAGTCAGGTAATGCATGTTTGGGTCCTAAATACTCTTTTATAACTATAAAATCAAATAAGAATGAAACAAAAATTATCACATTGTTTTTATACTGTCCACATGAATGTAAACTGTCTGTGTTTTCAGCACCTGATGTGTGCTGGTCTCTGGTGTTTGGTGGAAGGCGACAAGTCATGTAAAACCAAACTAGATCCACCGCTGGACGGCACTGAATGTGGAGCCGACAAGGTAACCATTTATGATTACAGTGTTATTAAACTTTAGCCATTAATATGTTTATAAGCAACTGAAAAAAGCACAAATGTCAGGGCATGTTAAAACTTCTCCAGGGCCCCAAAACATCCTCGGACCCCAAGGGGTTAATATTAAGGAAATTATACCTTTAATTTAAAAACAGCCAATACTATAGGTAAAATCATTTTGACAGACGGGGAATAAAGCGGCTGACTTGGCTGTGGAGCAAATCAAAATATCAGACTGAAAGTGCTACTGAAAGTTTCATTTACTATGACAGAAAGCTGCTGATTTGTACAGGGTGTTAAAATGCAAAAAAATATGCAAATACATTTAAGAAAAAAGACTTTAGACTTATTATTTAAAATATTGTAATGATGTTCACTACCAATCAAAAGTTTTTTTATACTTTTAAAGGAAATTAATACTTTTATTTAGCAAGGAAGCGTTACATAAAAATCATATATATTTCCGTAAAAAAATATGAAGGAACACAACTGTTTTCAACAGTTAACATTAAAATAAATTATTTAATACTTTCATTCAGCAGAGACCCATTAAATTGAACAAAACTGACAGTAAACACATTTATAATGCTACAAAATATACAATTTTCATATAAATGTTGTTTTTTCTATTCACAAAAGAATCCTGAAAAATTATATAAATGTATCATAGTTTCCACAAAAATATGAAGCAGCACAACTGTTTTCAACATTGATAATAATCAGAAATGTTTCTTGAGCAGCAAATCTGCATATCAGAATGAATTCTGAAGGATCGTGTGACACTGATGACTGGAGTAATGATGCTGAAAATTCAGCTTTGATCATAGCAATAAATTACATTTTAACATGCTGTATATTCAAATAGAAAACTGTTATTTTAACGTCAATAATATTTCACAATATTACTGTTTTACTGAATGTTTGATCAAATAAATGCAGCCTTGGTGAACAGAAGATACTTCTTTTTTAAAAGCATTAAAAAAATGTAGTGTAAATCAATGGGGGATTATCAACGTGGATTTCTTAAAACATAAAATTCATAATTGCAGCAGTTTAATAAATGAGGCTAGTGGTTGGGAACAAACCCTATAATGTTTGCAGAGTGTCAATACAGCAGCACTGCCTGTAATCAACTTCATATGAAAGCAATATAAACCAGTGGTTTGTCTTCATTTAGCTGGATTAACACTTATGTGTGTGTCTTTATCAGTGGTGCAGGGCGGGTGAGTGCGTCAGTAAAACACCCATCCCGCAGCATGTGGATGGAGACTGGAGTCCATGGAGCACGTGGAGCATGTGCAGCCGAACATGTGGCACAGGAGCGTGCTTCAGACAGAGGAAATGTGACAACCCCCCGTAAGCCTTTACATCTCTCACTTTCTCCCTCCATGTCTCCATAGTCAACTAGTCGTTCAGAAAAGTAGTCAGCAGGTCAGTGTTTAACTGATATCAATAACTCATCATTCGCCATCCAGTCTTACTTTCACTGATATAAGTGTCTGTTACTAACTAGTAGTCGTGCATCTCCTATTGTGAACAAACAAGTTGTAGTCCAGAGATGATCGGACTCAATGCAAGCGCAGTCACCATCCAAACCCACAATGCACCACAATAATCCTGTTTGTGTTTTGGCAGGAACAAGCTTTCCTCTCACTCTCCTGTGACGCCGTTTCTCTCCGAGTGTCATTTCTCAACTCCTGACAGCCCGCCAGAGAGCTTGTGTGTGTGTGTTTAAAACATGATGTAATAATTCAAAGTTCTCCGGTTATTTCCAGCGCAGAACAGCGTGCAATTTGTGAGCGATGGTCTAAGGTGTGCGTTTTTGTTTTGGACGCTCGTAACTGGTGCCGCGTTCTGGAGGTAATCGCTCTTTTGTGCGCGGCTCCACCGTGGATCGTAAAACACTTGGAGCTGCATCAAGCAAACCGAAGAGCAAAAAGGAGAAAAATAGGGCTGACGTACAAGTCACGTTCTGTTTTTAAGTACAATAGTGGAAAAGGGGAAAGAAAGAGTGTGAGGAAGAAACTAGATTTGCATTTGCTGAAAAAAAGTAGCAGTGCTTGCAAGAATAATGTTTAGGTTGTAGGTTTTGCATTCTTTATGTGAGACCAGTTTTAATTCAGAATGCAAAAAAATTTAAGAAAGAAGGCCAATCACAATTTAATATGCAAATCTCTGATGAGGTCATCAGTGTCGGTTACATTTTGATTGCTGAACTGAGTATCAGTGTGATTTTGAATCTTTAATCTAGACAACATGAAGTCTGGTTCTGAACGGTTCTTCAGTGCATTTCAAAAACTTCTTCTGTAATCTTTCATCAAAATATAACTTTTCTTCTGACATCATTTTTGGCGTGCTGGCTATTCGATTATGTTAATCAATAGCCAAATAGCTGTTTTGGCATCATTTTAGCAAACTTGCATTCAAGTCTGGCTTCATTCTGGTATGCAACACCACTTTTTGTGATCTAATCAATTCCTGATGCATTAAACCAAGTCCCTCCCTACATTTCTTAAAATTTAAATATCATGTTTCAGTCAGAGATGCGTGACATTAGAGAAGTAATGGGTTGTGAACAGTATTTTTCTTTGACTTAAAGTTCCTTAAACGTTTACATAAAACAGAAATAAATTGAAGTTTGCACTGCCATTCAAAAGTTACGTTTTTTTTTTTTTTTCTTTTGAAAGAAATTAATACTTTTATTCAGCAGGGATGCGTTAAATTGATCAAAAGTGACATTAAAGACATTTATAATGTTACAAAAGATTTCTAATTTAAATAAATACAGAGTTCTGGCAGGAAACTCTAGATGGTGCAGTCCGATAGGTCTAACTCAATCTGACCTAATGACATCATCACATGGCACAGCTGATTGGTTCTCTCCAGTATCGGTAGCCAATGAGCTCGCTGCTCAACATTCAAATATATGATTAGTGCTTGCAGTAGCAGTTGCAGCTTGCTTCAGAACAGCGAAATCAACATCTAAGATAAGTGAATGCTCTTCTAATCCATATTGCTGTGTATTGCGTGGTCTGCCTAATTGAATTCAAAAATGAGCAACCATAATCAAGTTTAAACTAAGTGTCATGTTAGCAGTTTGCATTGTATGCAGGAGCGAAATATTAAGCATATTAGCAGCAGCATTTAGCATCTGTGTTTATACAGCTGGAGCAAAACGCAGTTT
>NW_015632455.1:1486670-1489989 GCF_001515625.1 Sinocyclocheilus rhinocerous
TTCCACAAAAATATGAAGCAGCACAACTGTTTTCAACATTGATAATAATCAGAAATGTTTCTTGAGCAGCAAATCTGCATATCAGAATGAATTCTGAAGGATCGTGTGACACTGAAGACTGGAGTAATGATGCTGAAAATTCAGCTTTGATCATAGCAATAAATTACATTTTAACATGCTGTATATTCAAATAGAAAACTGTTATTTTAACGTCAATAATATTTCACAATATTACTGTTTTACTGAATGTTTGATCAAATAAATGCAGCCTTGGTGAACAGAAGATACTTCTTTTTTAAAAGCATTAAAAAAATGTAGTGTAAATCAATGGGGGATTATCAACGTGGATTTCTTAAAACATAAAATTCATAATTGCAGCAGTTTAATAAATGAGGCTAGTGGTTGGGAACAAACCCTATAATGTTTGCAGAGTGTCAATACAGCAGCACTGCCTGTAATCAACTTCATATGAAAGCAATATAAACCAGTGGTTTGTCTTCATTTAGCTGGATTAACACTTATGTGTGTGTCTTTATCAGTGGTGCAGGGCGGGTGAGTGCGTCAGTAAAACACCCATCCCGCAGCATGTGGATGGAGACTGGAGTCCATGGAGCACGTGGAGCATGTGCAGCCGAACATGTGGCACAGGAGCGTGCTTCAGACAGAGGAAATGTGACAACCCCCCGTAAGCCTTTACATCTCTCACTTTCTCCCTCCATGTCTCCATAGTCAACTAGTCGTTCAGAAAAGTAGTCAGCAGGTCAGTGTTTAACTGATATCAATAACTCATCATTCGCCATCCAGTCTTACTTTCACTGATATAAGTGTCTGTTACTAACTAGTAGTCGTGCATCTCCTATTGTGAACAAACAAGTTGTAGTCCAGAGATGATCGGACTCAATGCAAGCGCAGTCACCATCCAAACCCACAATGCACCACAATAATCCTGTTTGTGTTTTGGCAGGAACAAGCTTTCCTCTCACTCTCCTGTGACGCCGTTTCTCTCCGAGTGTCATTTCTCAACTCCTGACAGCCCGCCAGAGAGCTTGTGTGTGTGTGTTTAAAACATGATGTAATAATTCAAAGTTCTCCGGTTATTTCCAGCGCAGAACAGCGTGCAATTTGTGAGCGATGGTCTAAGGTGTGCGTTTTTGTTTTGGACGCTCGTAACTGGTGCCGCGTTCTGGAGGTAATCGCTCTTTTGTGCGCGGCTCCACCGTGGATCGTAAAACACTTGGAGCTGCATCAAGCAAACCGAAGAGCAAAAAGGAGAAAAATAGGGCTGACGTACAAGTCACGTTCTGTTTTTAAGTACAATAGTGGAAAAGGGGAAAGAAAGAGTGTGAGGAAGAAACTAGATTTGCATTTGCTGAAAAAAAGTAGCAGTGCTTGCAAGAATAATGTTTAGGTTGTAGGTTTTGCATTCTTTATGTGAGACCAGTTTTAATTCAGAATGCAAAAAAATTTAAGAAAGAAGGCCAATCACAATTTAATATGCAAATCTCTGATGAGGTCATCAGTGTCGGTTACATTTTGATTGCTGAACTGAGTATCAGTGTGATTTTGAATCTTTAATCTAGACAACATGAAGTCTGGTTCTGAACGGTTCTTCAGTGCATTTCAAAAACTTCTTCTGTAATCTTTCATCAAAATATAACTTTTCTTCTGACATCATTTTTGGCGTGCTGGCTATTCGATTATGTTAATCAATAGCCAAATAGCTGTTTTGGCATCATTTTAGCAAACTTGCATTCAAGTCTGGCTTCATTCTGGTATGCAACACCACTTTTTGTGATCTAATCAATTCCTGATGCATTAAACCAAGTCCCTCCCTACATTTCTTAAAATTTAAATATCATGTTTCAGTCAGAGATGCGTGACATTAGAGAAGTAATGGGTTGTGAACAGTATTTTTCTTTGACTTAAAGTTCCTTAAACGTTTACATAAAACAGAAATAAATTGAAGTTTGCACTGCCATTCAAAAGTTACGTTTTTTTTTTTTTTTCTTTTGAAAGAAATTAATAATTTTATTCAGCAGGGATGCGTTAAATTGATCAAAAGTGACATTAAAGACATTTATAATGTTACAAAAGATTTCTAATTTAAATAAATACAGAGTTCTGGCAGGAAACTCTAGATGGTGCAGTCCGATAGGTCTAACTCAATCTGACCTAATGACATCATCACATGGCACAGCTGATTGGTTCTCTCCAGTATCGGTAGCCAATGAGCTCGCTGCTCAACATTCAAATATATGATTAGTGCTTGCAGTAGCAGTTGCAGCTTGCTTCAGAACAGCGAAATCAACATCTAAGATAAGTGAATGCTCTTCTAATCCATATTGCTGTGTATTGCGTGGTCTGCCTAATTGAATTCAAAAATGAGCAACCATAATCAAGTTTAAACTAAGTGTCATGTTAGCAGTTTGCATTGTATGCAGCAGCATTTAGCATCTGTGTTAATACATCCGGAGCAAACGCAGTTTAGAGCATATGTAAACGCTCTGAGGACACGCCGATAGTAACGGACATGAAACAGGTTAAATGAAATAAGCATTCTTGTGTATGCATTTCAACAGGGGTTCGCCATATACATCGGCGATTATCACAGTGTTCACGTTCGTTATTTTTAAGATCAGTGTTTTCATTGTGATGAGTGTGTGGTTGATTTCAGCTGCACGCAGCCTCAGAAGCACGCGCTTATCACAGTCATATCAATGACAGTGTTGCGGGAGACGCTGAAGATCACTATCTACAGCTGTAACATTAGTTCCGAGTGAAATGCATTATGGGTAGTGTAGTTCAGAGAAATCTGCTTGTGCAACGTGTGCTCTCGCTGTGCTGTGTAATTCAGAATACTGAGAAAGAACATTTATATTCTGCTTTTTCAGTTCATTCAGGTCAGTCCACCCAGGGGTTTTGTGCACTGTAACTTTGACAACTTTTTTCTGCACGAGAGAGTAAAATGGCATGCATCGGGTAACTTAATCCGTCTCATCATTGCACGAACATGAATTAACAAACTGTTATGCTGCCGCTGGGACTGATGAAGTGGAGAAAGTAACAGCAGTTATCAAATGACTAAATTATGATATTTGCTCAGGTGGGTGCTGGGGTCTTATCTATCGGATTGCAACATATATCCATTTTGTTAATTAAACATTACACATAGTGCGCGTCTAATTAGAGTTAAGCCAGTCGGCGTGGTAGCCCAGGCTCTCATAGTCATAGCCCACTATTGTTAAGGCGGTCGGCGTGGTAGCCAAGGCTCACATAGCCATAGGCCACTATTGTTAAGCCGGTTGGCGTGGTAGCCAAG
>NW_015632455.1:1490048-1491185 GCF_001515625.1 Sinocyclocheilus rhinocerous
GTGTTAAGCCGGTCGGCGTGGTAGCCAAGGCTCACATAGTCATAGGCCACCAGTGTTAAGCCGGTCGGCGTGGTAGCCAAGGCTCACATAGTCATAGACTACCAGTGTTAAGCCGGTCGGCGTGGTAGCCAAGGCTCACATAGTCATAGGCCACTAGCGTTAAGCCGGTCGGCATGGTAGCTAGGGTTGGGTATAGTTGGTTTTTTTTTTTTTATACCGGCGCCAAATCGATACTTTTAAAGCGGTTCTGGTGCTTGAACCAATACTTATGAAAAAAACAAATAAATAAAAATTCCCCCAAAAATGAGGGATTGACCATTAGCACTATAAACGCATTGTCTGTTTCACTCATACTGGACGCCAGAGGGCGCCCTCGCACAGAAAATCCACATATCCAGACACAGAAGTAGTGGAACTCATGACCCTCCAGGAAATCCCTAATATGGACAAAGGCATTGCTATTATAGCTGTAACTGAATAAACAGAACAGGTTACATATGTATCGGTGCCATATTGGTACCGGGTTTCGGTACCCAACCCTAGTGGTAGCCCAGGCACACATAGATAGTAATGCATGCGGTTCACATGGCTCTTCGGAGCAGCAGCCATTATCACATGGCACAGCTGATTGGTTCTCTTCTGTATCGATAGCCAATGAGCTGGCTTCTCAACATTCAAATATATGATTAGTGCTTGCAGTAGCAGTTGCAGCTTGCTTCAGAAACCCTCCACCTTCCCCAGCTCCACCTGTATAGATCTGCTACGCGGGAATTTCAAGTATGTTATATAAGGGAGTTATGTCATATGTTGCATATGCAGCAGCAGTATTTTTACATGCACACAGCAGCATGTATGTGGAAGAATTGACAGTCAGAGGGCGCCCTCGCACAGAAAATCCACATATCCAGACACAGAAGTAGTGGAACTCATGACCCTCCAGGAAATCCCTAATATGGACAAAGGCATTGCTATTATAGCTGTAACTGAATAAACAGAACATATACACGTTTTGAATGATAAAACAAAGACAATAAACACTCGACTGCGACAATATAGGTTATCTGTGTTATTCAAGCCATCTCTGGTATTTTCATAATAATTAAGTATATTTATAATCCATTGCTAATCGATGTATTC
>NW_015632455.1:1492031-1497028 GCF_001515625.1 Sinocyclocheilus rhinocerous
CGCACTTGAATGGGTTAAATGCAGAGCACTAATTCCAAGTATGGGTCACCATACTTTGCCACACGTCACGTCACTTTTATTTTTTATTTTTTTAATATATTATTAATACATGCGGTTCACATGGTTATTTCATGTATGTTATATTTGCAGCAGCAATATTTCTTACATGCTCGCATCAGCATGTTGTGGATGTATTGGCAGTAGCAAGTCTCGGTACTTGCTCTGCCGCAGCAGCAGCGTAGTAGATCTATTCCGCCAAGACCAAATACATTAACATTGTCATGTACATTACCATGCCAATCACTTCGAGAGTTGTCATGACAGAAATGCAGTTATTTTTAACGTTCTAGTCATCAATAGCTGCAGTACAACTGTTTTCAGCATTGATAAAAAGAAATATTTCTTGAGCAGCAAATCAGCATATTAGAATGATTTCTGAAGGATCATGTGACACTGAAGACTGGAGTAATGATGCTGAAAATTCAGCTTTGATCACAGGAATAAATTACATTTTACAATGTATTCAAATAGAAAACAGTTATTTTAATTTTTTATAATATTTTTAAAGTAA
The DNA here is from genome assembly GCF_001515625.1 of Sinocyclocheilus rhinocerous. Taxonomy (NCBI): domain Eukaryota; kingdom Metazoa; phylum Chordata; class Actinopteri; order Cypriniformes; family Cyprinidae; genus Sinocyclocheilus; species Sinocyclocheilus rhinocerous. The sequence goes on from NW_015632455.1 coordinate 1,492,603, forward strand.
TCTTTTTAATAATATTATTGTTTTTTACTGTATTTTTGATCAAATAAGTGCAGCCTTAGTGAGAATAAGATACTTGACGACCTCAAACCTCTGAATGGTAGTATAATTGGTCTGTTCAATGAGTGTTTGGGGCTGAAATAAAATAAGATAAAATGAACCCTAATTAAAATGTTTGAGAGATATCACTACAGTTCTGCCTGGCAAACTCCATAATTCATTAAAATGACATGCAGGTTCGGAAATACGGCAGTTTTGAGAGACTCTCACAGCAGATGAAACAGACTGAGAGATGGAACATGATGGAGACTGTGAGAATGTGAGGAAACTTGTTACTGAACAGGTTTTAGACTGTCACGTTGTCAGCTGTCATCATTTGAGAAAGCAAAACATGTTCTAATGAAGGTTTATGGGGCCTCAAAACCTTTCCTAGGTCATATTTAGCTTGACCTCTGTCACGGAGCGACTGCCTGTCCTCATGTCTCCTCTCCTCAATCCTCGGCCTACAGCTGGGATAATGATCTTCATGCTTTGTCTTCAGGTTTAGGTCATAGAGCAGTATGTTTAACTGTATTTCTTGTGGTTGTGGTTCTCTAGGCCCGGTCCAGGAGGAAAGTACTGCCAGAAGACCAGCGTGGAGCACAAAGTGTGTGAAGGGCCGCCGTGTACGAAGGGTCTGCCCACGTTTAGAGACCAGCAGTGTCAGTCTCATGACCGGCAGGCCAGTAAGAAGAAAAGCCAGATGTGGACAGCTGTGATCGACGATGGTGAGACTAAAAATACACCTCTGTTTGCTGAATGAAAGCCAGTATTTGTTTCATACTAATTTTGTTGTGATGATTTCAGAAATAGTGCCTGTTTTGCTTGAGCATGTTACACTTTCACACAAAATATGATGCATTTTGAAGCTTTTTTGCTTTTGACAACCATTTGAAAAATGAAGAAGTCTTGTATTTTAACTTAATCAGCAGAAAAACTGCCACAAAGACATGATTGCTGTCTTCCTCTGTGCCAGATTACAGCTATGTGATTTTCACATGTATGAATGATTTAAGGTCCTTGTACACTGAGTCCGAAATTTTCATATGCATTTTTTAGTATTCGTCATCCTAAAAATTAATCAAGCACAGAAACCTTGCACAGTAAGTCCGATGTGTATTAATTAATCCGTTGTGAAAAACAGTACTAAATGGAGTCTTCAAGCAGTAAGGACGATTTTGTTGTCCTCTCGCTTCTTAAAAAGAGAAAAAGAAAGGAAATATTCAGAGTTTACTTCAGGATGTCAGTGGCTCAGTTTGATGCTTTGCTAGCGATACTAGAGCCACATATTAAAAAGAAGACCACCAATTTCTGTGAACTCTGTGTGCAAGGATCTTTACGGTGCTTTGTGCAGCGAGAAGTGGATGAACTTGACAATCGCCATTCTGGATTTTGGCGTTCGCTTGTACGGTGGCTCTGAATTGTCAAAACACCTGTCAAAATGCTTGCTACGGATGTGAAAAACGCAGAAAATCGAACCCGGTCCGAAATTTTTTTATGACGGACGAAAGTTTCGGAGGCAGTGTGTAAACGTGATTGACACAAAGTGAGGATGTATTTATTTTTCAACGTGCAAAAATTGCGGATGAAAATTTCTAACTCGGTGTGCAATAGCCTTTAGAAGACATTATTTTGTATTTAATCTTGATTTCAAGGCCAATCACTGCAGAAAATGCAAACATGACCCAGATGTTTTCTGCTACTTCTGGGGGTGTTTTGCAACATCCAAACAGCAACAGAAAATTACAGATTGTGTGGAAAAAAATAAATATGAATACTACATATTAAATACTTTGTCATTAAAAACAAATGTTTTCACATTTGACTGCTTTTGTTATTTTGATGAGTGCATTAAAGCTGTTCAGTTCAGTGTCAAGAGAGTCTGAGCTGGATTGAAAACAGCACTCGTCTGATTTCACACTTGTGAGCTCTTGTCAAGGACATGTTCACTTGATTACTGGGCAGCTTATGAGCGAGAGGGTGAATGTTATGCCTTGTTAGAGTCCAAATTCATCTCTGAAATTCTTTGACCCAGTTGTCGTCTTGTTCCGCTGCTCTTTCTGTCACTCATAATCATCTTAAGCGTCCTGTCATCTCAGCAGCTTGTTTATTTTTTCCTGTTTCAGAAATGACACCAAATAGCCTAAACTCCGTTCAACGCAATGTACAGTAAATGCTGACATGTGAATCATATTTGTTTTGGTGTGTGTGAACTATAATAAATCTATCTATCTATCTATCTAATCTATCTATCACCATCTCAAGTGGGCTACCATCAACTGTGATAGGTGCATTTACAGTTGAGTCTTGGTGGTACTGATGTTAAGACCTGTCTGTTTAGCAATGTTACGCAGCCTAGTTGTTTTCTCCTGCAGGTGGTCTTGCTTGGAGGATAATATAGCAAGGTCGTCTGCAAAGTCTAGATCTTCTAATTGGGAGAACAGAGTCCTCTGGATCCCTCTAGGCTTGTCTGCTTTGGTTCTGCGCATGATCCAGTCAACGGCAACAAGAAATAGGATGGGGGATAAGATACAACCCTGTCTTACACCAGACTCCACTGGGAACCACTCCGAGGGTTTCCCATCAAGTATAACACAGCATTCAAAGGTCGATAGAACAACCCTATCAAGGTCACCATCTTTGGAGGAACTCTGTAGGACCTTAGGATCTTCCATAGGGTGTCACGATGTAAATTGTCGAATGCCTTTTTAAAGTCGATGAAGTTAATATAAAGGGGGTGTTCCATTCAAGACATTGCTCAATAATGTTTCTTAAAGCAAATATCTGATCTATGCATCCAATCCCTTTCCTGAATCCTGCTTGCTCCTGCCTTAGCTTGATGTCAATAGTGGAGTCAATTCTGCGCAGGAGAACTTGACAGAAGACCTTTGATGGTATAGACAACAGTATTATGCCTCGCCAGTTGTCACAGACCTGGAGGTTACCTTTCTTAGGGAGCTTCACAATTAATCCTTTGGACCAGTCCACAGGGATAGTGCCTTTGTCCCATATGTTGCGGAAGAGGTTTGTTAAAACTTTTGTTGAAGTTCTCAGGTCGGCCTTAAGCATTTCTGCATGGATGTTGTCAATTCCACAGGCTTTCCTACTTTTTGAGGCTTTGATGGCATGCCTTACTTCATCTTCCGTTGGTGGACTGATGTCAATGTCCAGGACAACTTCTGCTGGTGGTGGATTTGCAGGATCATCAGGTTCTGGTCTATTGAGTGCTTCGTAGAAATGTTGTTCCCAACGAGCAGCTTGCTCATGTTCTGTTTTAAGATTGTTTCCATCCTTATCCTTGACAGGGACTGACTGACTAGTCTTTTTGCCACATAACTGCTTGGTGATCTTAAACACAGGGCTGAGGTCCCCTCTAGCAGCAGCAGTTTCTGCCTCCTTCGCTAGTCCTTCAACAAAGGATCTTTTGTCCCTTCTGGCGCTTTTCTTTACCTCTCGGTCTTTGGCTTTATATGCCTGCTTTGCCTGTTGTTGCAATCTTTGTGATTTGGTGCTTAGCATTTTGGCTTTCAGATGTTTTCTTTCTTCTATTTTCTCCCATGTTCCAGATGTTAACCATTCCTTGTTTTTCTTTTTTCTGTAGCCTAATATAGTTGTGGCTGTTTCTATATAGGTGTTCTTTATTGTTCCCCAAACGGTGTTAATATCAGGGTCATTTGTAGAATCAGCTAAGGCAGCAAAGCGGTTTCTCAGTTCTACTACAAACTGTTTGTTGGTCTTGGGACACTTTAGTTTGGCAATGTCTAGATGTCTTCTTTGCTGACTCTTTTGCTTTACATTGCATAGTTTTAGCTTAATGCTCGCTATAACTAGGTGGTGGTTGCTATTCACATCTACTCCACGACAAACTTATGTAACATCTTGTAATGACTTGCGCCATTTGCCATTAATAGCAATGTGGTCAATTTGGTTGATAGTTTGACCATCAGGTGAGCTCCATGTGAGTTTGTGGATGTTCTTGTGTGGAAAGATGGTGCCTCCTATCACGCAGCCATTATCCAAGCAAAATTCTGCAAAACGCCTGCCATTATCATTCATCACCCCGCAGCCATGTTTCCCCATAGCTCTCTCATAGTTGGTGTTTGCCCCAACCTTAGCATTTATGTCTCCCATGATCAGCAACATGTCATGTTGAGGGACTTGGGAGACCGCTGTTTGTAGTTCTTCATACCAGGTGTCTTTTTTCCTCATCCTCAGCTTCGTTTGTTGGTGCATAGCACTGTAGGATGGTGAGTTTACAGTGTTTTGAGTTGAAGCAAACTTTGATCAGTCAGGCGCTAATTGGGATATAGATATATGTCTTTCTCTCTGTCTACTTATTTATCTACATATTGATTGTCATATTGAAACACTTGCATAATATATATATATA
>NW_015632455.1:1497276-1504647 GCF_001515625.1 Sinocyclocheilus rhinocerous
TGCTATGAAATCCACTTATGTTCTGCAATTAGGTGAAAAACATATAACCAAAAAAACAGCCAGACAAACATCCTCCTGTGCACCTGAACGGCCTCCACTCTGACGAAAGCGATGAAACCGCAGCACTCAAAAGCGCTCTCTGTATTTTACCTCACAATGGCAAAAACACAGGCTCTCCAAACTCTGATCACTCGAGAGTCACTTACAGACATTCACTCTATCAGGGAACTTTCATCATCTGCAGACTAAAGGAGCACGAAGCCGCTCTTAAATCACAACACGTCACTCAGAAACAGGCTTGTGATCTTCTTAAGTAGATGTAATACCGTGAGTGCACTTCATGTGTTCTAGCTGGAAGTACAGATACTTGTGCCTCTTTCAGCCTCAAAGTTCAATCTATAGAGAGTGGATCCAATAAAACTAATTTTATGGAGGAAATTTGTGAACAAACGTCGACATTTAAAAATGATGCATGTACATGCTAAATGAAGCATTTATGTATGTGTGTGCTTTTATTTCCCAGAAAAGCCATGCGCTCTGTATTGTTCACCCATCGGCAGTGATGCACCGGTACTAGTGGCAGAGCGTGTGCTGGACGGAACGCCATGTGGACCTTACGAGAGCGACCTGTGTGTGAGCGGAAAATGTCAGGTGTGTATTTTCATACTACTGTTCAAAAGTTTGGGGTCAGTAAGGTTTTTTTCTTTTGTTCACCAAATCTGCATTTATTTGTAAAATGTAATTTATTACCGTGATGCAAAGCTGAATTTTCAGCATCATTACTCCAGTCTTCAGTGTCACATGATCCTTCAGAAATCAGTCTAATATGCTGATTTGATGCTCAAGAAACATTTCTGATTATTATCAGTCTTGAATGCTTCATATTGTTGTGGAAACACTAATAGATTGTTTTCAGGATTTTTTTAAATTAAAGTTTTATTTTCAATGTATTATGTTACAAAACATTTCTATGTCTTTACACTCTAAAAAATGCTGGGTTAAATACAAACCAGTGTTGGGTGAAATATGGACAAACCCAGCAATTGGGTTGTTTTGACCCAGTGGTTGGGTTAAATGTTTAACCCAACCTTCTGGGTAGTAACCCAACCGCTGGGTCAAAACAACCCAATTGTTGGGTTTGTCCATATTGTACCCATCACTGGGTTGTATTTAACAAAGCATTTTGTAATTTTTGATCATTTTAATGTGCTCTTGTGGAATAAAAGTATTAATTACTTTCGTATTTCGTAAAACAATTGTATTTATCCCAAACTTTTGAATCACAGGGTCATCATACAAATATTGTATTGATTGCAGTTGTCTCTGAAATGAAACTGGAATATGAGAAGACTGATGTAAGATATGAGAGATTTTCGCATAAAAATTACACACTTATTGAATTCAATGAAGATTAAGGTTAATAACCCTCCTGAAGTGCAGAGCTTAGAACAGTTTAAAAGATTTATCGACTGATTAAAGATGAGCGTGAGATCATATTGCACCGGTTCATTTTCTGCACTGATTTACAGTAAAACATTGCAAAAGAGTATTTGATTAAATGAGCAACTTTTTGATTGTAGAAGCATGTTGTCAAAAAGGAAGACTGATGAATGAGTGTTAGGAAAGCGACCGAGAAGCGACCGAAGTACAGAGAGTCGTGTAGTAGTTCGACAAAGAAAGATACATCGCACACTTAATTTTGGCCGCTGTTTCTACAGTCAACCACACTGTTGCTCACTGGCCACTAGTAAGAGTACAAGACTGAAAGGAGGTCACAGTCTGCAAGCCGCCTCCGCTAATAGAAGGCAGGAATGAAAAAAGCAGGTCAAAATGTCTGGAAGTGATTTTACTGTGTGCACTATAACAAACACACACATACACATGTGCGGTTACTGTACGTGAGTGAAGGGATTCATCGGCCCCCGAGCATTGACTACATCCCTTCATTCTGTAACATAAACATGCTCCACCTGGGCAGCCCCACAGGAAGTGAGCAGATTCAGGGTCAGATCCTGTCCTGGTTTGTCCTGACCACAATCCCAGCATCGCTGTTTTGGAGTTAGCGCTCATATTCATGGTCTGAATGAAGCTCTTGTGTCAGAAACATCCAGAGGGAGAGAACGGATGCTCAGCGCCAGGATCCTTCAGTGAAAATATGATTTCTGTGACCTTTTCTGGTTTATACCATTCTGCTTTTACTTTTAAGCCAGCCTATTAAGAAATAAATCACTGACAGAGCTGACCTGGATTTAATGAAGGCGACAATAGGGAAGACATTATTTACACACAGGATGCAAACAAGAAGATTCTTTCAGCATCATTAGCGTTATCCCTAATATTCAGATTTGTCAATTGTTTGTTAGTGATTCTCAGAAACACATGCTCATTGTTTTTCTGGTGAATGCTAATTTAATTTGCTGAAAATGTACACACCCTCAGGCCATCCAAGATGTAGATGAGTTTTTCTTCATCAGATTTGGAGAAATGTAGCATTACATCACTTGATCACCAATGGATGCTCTGCAGTGAATGGGTGCCGTCAGAATGAGAGTCCAAACAGCTGATAAAAACATCATAATAATCCACAAGTAACCCACACAAAACAAATCCATCATTAAGACATTTTTAACTTCAAAACTATTTCTTCTTCCCGAAATATTAGTCCTCTATAATGCAGTGAAAAAGTCGTCTCGTCTGAATCAGGAGAGAAATATGCACAGATCAAGCACCATTTACAAGCCAAAACAGTCTGACGGCACCCATTCCATCACAGAGGATCCATTGGTGAGCAATTGATGTAATGCTTGTTTGGAGAACATTTCTCCAAATCTGTTCTGATGAAGAAACAAACTCCTCTACATCTTGTATGGCCTGAGAAGTGAGTACATTTACATTTTTGTTTGAAATATTCCTTTAACCAGACAGGATTCCAATTTGTCTACAACGAATGTGAAAAATAGGGCCTGACACGACTCATTCGATCATAAAGTACAACTAATCAGAATGACTCTGTTTCCACGCTCTCTCGCCCTCATAATGCACTGAAACTCATCATCTTTGAACATTCCTGAAGTGAAATGAGGAATGACTTCCTGTTCATCCAGATAATTCATCAACTTAACCAGCGGTGATTGCCACAGAACATTTACTAATGCAATTTTACTTTAGGTTTTTAAAATCATTCGTAAAGATTTTCTTAAGGCTTTCACTTTCAGGAGTGATTTTGTTGCGTTTTAAAGGGGTCATATGATGCGATTTAAATTTTTCCTTTCTCTTCGGAGTGTTACAAGCTCTTGGTGCATAAAGAAGATCTGTAAAGTTGCAAACACTAAAGTCTCAAAACCAAAGAGATATTTTTTATAAAAGTTAAGAGTTAACCACGCCTACCTAAAACGGCTCTCTCACGCTTGAGGTATTCGGCCAATCACAACGCATTGGATAGCTGGCCAATCACAGCACCCCTCGCTTTTTCAGACCGATGAGCTTTGTAAAAATCGATGTGTTTCAAAAAGGCGGGGCATAGAGGAGAAACAATAATGTACAGTATGTGGAAAATAATGTGTTTTTTGAACTTTAAACCGCATAAACACATTTCATTACACCAAATACACAAAATAATGTTCTTTTTAGCAGCATCATATGACCCCTTTAAGTTATCCAACAATTTGAGCCATTATACTTTGTGACTTGATGTTGTGCCAAAGAAATCAGAATTATATTACAGCTCAACACTGATTTGTTATCGACAGTGGGCAACAGCTTGCTTGGCATGTTCTTAAATCATTTTTATTGCATGAAGAAATTAATTGATATTTTGACCCCTTATATGGTGTTTTCTTTCTTGTAGAGCACAAAAAGAGGTTCCCCTTCAGGAACTCGAGCTGCGTTGAAACACTATGGGAACGCCTTCAGAATGACCACGCTCTGAATCACGTGTGTTATCAGTCCAGTGGATGAGCGAGACGTCACGGGCGGGGTGACGTAGAGACCAGGAAGCTTAAAAGCACGTGTGGTGGATACAGCGGCAGCTTTCTGTCATTCAGCAAGCGCTCTGTGTGTGTCCGTCTTATTTATTGTTGTCTGTCCAAAGCACTCATTATCATGCCAAAAGCGAGTCAGAAAACCAAACATAAGGGCGAGAGCAAACACCACTATAGACTGTGTGTTCCTCCCTGTCCTCACTACATCACGGACGGGGATACACATAGTTTATGCGTGGTTTGTTTGGGAGCGAAGAACGCTGAGTCAGCTCTCGAGGGGGCTGACTGTCCGCACTGCGACCGCCTCTCGCTGCGGACGCTTCGCTCCCGGGTGGCTCTCTTTGAGAAGGGAGCCTTCGCCAGCGTTCCCCGCGGCTCTGGTCCCGCATCTGCTGAGGCAGCGTGTCGATCGCGGTCGTGAGGTTCGCAGATGGATCAGGTGGAGGGAATGGAGACGGGCCAGTCCCTATCTTCTTCCTCACCCACCAGATCCAGCGCCCCCTCTCAGGGATCGGAAGCCCGCACCGTGGTTTCTTCCCCCCAGGGCGAGGGCTCGACACTCCACCTCTCTTCCTCCGAGGAGGTCAATGTGGAGGCTGTCGATGAGGCAGGGGACTCGCCCCTCCTGTCTCCCCAGTATGAGGAGCTGTTGGAGGTAGTAACTCGCGCTGTGGCTAAGTTAAACATCGATTGGCCCGCCGAGAGACAGGCTGAACTGCAGAAAAGTAAGCTGGATGAAAGCTGCTACCTCCATGCCGGGGCTTTCCATTTTTTCCCGATCTGGATTTATCTCTCCGCGCCACCAAAGAGACCGCCCGCGCCATCGGCAGGTCTATGGCAGCCATGGTGGCCGCGGAGAGGCATCTGTGGTTGACCCTGTCCGAGATAAAAGAGAAGGACAGGGTCTTCCTCATGGACGCCCCGCTTGCGCCTTCTGGCCTGTTCGGCGACGCCGTCAACTCGGTCGTCGACAGGTTCCAGGAGGCCCGTAAACAAGCGGCGGTGTTCCAGCAGTTCCCCCCTCGCCGCTCTCTAGCTTCGGGGGTTGCTGGGCGGGAGCAGCCCCACTCATGTACCGGCTCCTCATACCGGGTACAACAAAAACAGAGCGTCGCCTCTCGTGCTCCTCCGCAGCGGGACCGAGAGCAGCAGCGCTCTTAGTCGGGGACTTCGAAGTCGAAGCCGGATCTGCGGACCATCCTTCAGGCTAAGAAGTCCTCGGCCAAGAAGTCCTGACGCTTGTGGCTCAGGACTTCTGAGGGCAGGCCCCTCTGGGGAAGAGCGGTGTACACCTCATCATATGGTGTCCGTCTCTTCTCAGTGCCCTCAGGAGATCAATCTGCCAACCCTGCCACCCACGGCGCTTCAGGGCGCAGTGGTCTCCGGCGAGCGCTTCTCTCAGTCTCCGCCCGGAAACGTAGCGGCTCTGGGAGGCTCGCTACCTCTTCGGAGGTCTCTAGAGCATCTAGATTGGCTGGTCCTCCACTTCAGGGCACCGAGCTAGCAGCTCTAAGTACACCAGTGGTCGGTCTCGAGAGACTGATTCCTTTAGTAGACTATTTGGCAGTGTGGAAACTTCTGCCAAATGTGTCTCAATGGATCCTGCACACTGTAGAAAGAGGCTACCGAATCCAGTTCGGCTCTCCTCCGCCACGTTTCAACGCGGTCATTCCCACTCTGGTGGGCTCTGAGCAGGCTTTGGTAATGGAACAAGATGTAAACTCTCTCTTGAGGAAGGAGGCCATCGAGGTGGTCCCTCCTCTCGACAGAGAGTCCGGGTTCTACAGCCGGTACTTCATCGTTCCAAAGAAGGATGGAGGGCTGCGTCCGATTTTAGATCTGCGTCAATTGAACCGCTCAGTCATGCGACTGAAGTTTAGGATGCTTACAATCAAACAAGTCGTGTCTCAGATCAGGTCCGAGGACTGGTTTGTCACGATCGATCTCAAAGACGCATACTTCCATGTCTCCATCCTTCCCCAGCACAGGAAGTTCCTGAGGTTTGCTTTCGGGGGCGAAGCTTACCAGTACCGGGTTCTTCTGTTCGGCCTTGCACTCTCACCCTGCACTTTCACGAAGTGTGTGGATGCTGCTCTGGCTCCACTGCGACTCCAGGGCATCCGCATACTGAATTATATCGACGATTGGTTGATAATAGCTCAATCGGAGCAGATGGCGGTTCGGCATTGAGATGTCGTTCTCGCTCGCATGAAAGAGCTGGTTCCTGGTTCCTGTCTCAGGGCCCGGTGCTGGAAGCTCCTTGTCACCGCGTAACGCTAGCGACGGACGCTTCCCTCATTGGTTGGGGAGCGGTCATGAGTGGCCGCTCGGCCCGCAGTCTGTGGAGCGGCCGCCATCTCACGTGGCACATCAACTGCCTGGAGAGGCTGGCCGTGTTTCTAGCATTGAAACACTTTCTCCCAGACCTAAGAGATCGCCATGTGTTGGTGCGCACCGACAACACAGCAGTGGTCTCTTACATCAACCACCAGAGAGGTCTGCGTTCGTGCCCCCTTTACAGGCTGGCGCACCAGATCCTTGTGTGGTCCCTGGGGAAACTCCTCTCGCTGAGAGCAGTTCACATCCCTGGGCATCTCAATATGGGAGCAGACATCCTGTCGAGGCAGGGGCCGAGGCCCGGGGAATGGAGGCTTCACCCCGAGGTGGTGAAGCAGATTTGGAGAGTGGGGGGGGGACACCATTGAAAAGGTGTTTTTTTTCACTTCTGTTCTCTCGCCTTAGTTGTGCTCTTCCACACTAGGCAGGGATTTGTAAGTCTGGCAGAGTGGGCATACTCGTTCCCATAGCGTTTTGACGCAGCTCGAGTTCCTGAAGGGGAACGTCTCTAGGTTACACATGTAACCATGGCTCCCCGAGGGAACAAGACGCTGCGTCTCATTGCCATACTTCCAGCATCCCTGTGAGCGCTTACTTCATTTCCCAGATATATGTATCCACCGCACATGCTTTTAAGCTTCCTGGTCTCTACGGCACCCCGCCCGTGACATCTCGCCCATCCATTAGACTGTTTACACACGTGATTCAGAGCGTGGTCACGCTGAAGGCGTTCCCATAGCGTTTCGACGCAGCGTCTCATTCTCCCGGGGAACCATGGTTACATGCGTAACCTAGAGACGATTTTTTTGAAGAATCTTAACATATCTTTAAAAAAAAAACATTTACGCTACTGGGGTCAGGAAGGTTTTTTTTAAGTCTCTTCTGCTCACCAAGGCTGCATTAATTTGATCAAAAATACAGTAAAAACAGTAATATTGTGAAATATTATTCCGATTTCAAATAACTGTTTTCTATTGGAATATATTTTAAAATGTAACTTATTCCTGTGATCAAAGCTGAATTTTCAGCATCATTACTCCAGTCTTCAGTGTCA
>NW_015632455.1:1504661-1509917 GCF_001515625.1 Sinocyclocheilus rhinocerous
GGTCACGCTGAAGGCGTTCCCATAGCGTTTCGACGCAGCGTCTCATTCTCCCGGGGAACCATGGTTACATGCGTAACCTAGAGACGATTTTTTTGAAGAATCTTAACATATCTTTTTTTCATAAAATGACACACCATATTTTAGAGCATCTTTGATTCCAGATGTTTTTCGTTTCTTAAATATGATAAATCAAAAGGCTTTACTGAGCCTCATGTACATTTAATATGTTTATTGTGTTGTCATATTTATTCATTTGTCCATTATATGGACTCATAATATTGAAAATATTGTGATTATTTATTACTTGTGTGTGCATGTGTGTGTGTGTATATGTATGTATGTTGTGATCAAAGCTGAATTTTCAGCATCATTACTCCAGTCTTCAGTGTCACATCCTTTAGAAATCATGATACATTCTTTTCAGGATTCTTTGATGAACAGAAATTTTAAAAGAACAGCATTTATTTGAAGTAGTCATTATTCGAATACATTTATAAAATTACAAAATATTTCTCTCAATTTTGACCTATTAATTAATAAATAAATTAGTGTATAGAACTTACAGTATCTACTTAATATAGATTAAATTAAATTAAATTAAATTTAATTTAATTTAATTTACTAAATATAGGCCAATACTCCCTAAAATGGGGAGTAATTTGGGAGTGTTTGGCTTTGTTTTAGAGCTGTGTGAAGATTATATTTTTGTGTTATGCAGACAAATAAACAGCATACCGGTTTGGAGTGACATTTTACAGTCCACGCGTACAAATGAATTCGTACCAATCAATTTTTTTTTCACATTTTTTTAAAGTCATGACTCATGAAATCAGTCTTTTTGTTTTCTTACTCTACCTCCTGCAGAAAATCGGCTGTGACGGCATCATCGGTTCTTCTGCAAAAGAAGACCAGTGCGGCGTCTGCAACGGTGATGGCAAATCCTGCTGGATCGTCAAAGGAGACTTCAACCACTCCAAAGGGATGGGTGAGTCAGAGGAGAATCAGAGAATAATTTGTGTTCATCTGACATTAATACAAACTTTGAGTCTCGCTGTAATGCGTCATCAGGCCTGCTGGTGCTCAACACAACATAGACTAAATTATACAAGAGCCTCAGCCTCAAACCTCCTCTGACGGACCACCACTGCAGTTTCTGTGTGGCTGTCTTTAGTTTGGAGTGGTGTGGGCTTGTTGAAGTTAACAAAGAGAGAGAAAGTCTGAAGGAGAAGCACAGCGAGTTTCCTCTTCCATTGACCATGTTGGTTTTGTGTCTCTCAGTCCCTCATAGCCTTTGTAAGAAGGTTTCTACGTGTGTGATGTCGAAACCCAGAGCTGTTCTCAAGTGTTTCTCATGTAAGATGCATGGTTTGACGTGTGTGTTGTTTAAACTGTTCTATGGGATTAACACCCAACTGCTCTTGAAATCATTATATTAAACACACCTTTACACTAGGAGAGTTGATGTCCTGATTCATTTCAACGCCATATACTGTACACTACCATTCAAAAGTTTGGGATCAGTAAAAACAATTTTTTGCGTGTTTATGAAATAAGATTCATATCACTGTTGTTGTTTTTAACTAAAACTAAATCTATAGTAGTAGGTGTCATCAATAATGCTCAGTCATCACATGTAGAGTGAATCTGCTGTATTTCACTAACTACAACACTGCTTCAGTTTTACTTTTACTCTCTATAGATCAGGACCATGTGAAAACTGAGCAGTGTTTGTTTAACACTGGGGATTTAACTGTGTAAACATGTAACCAGCAACTTGTGTTTTTCTTTATTAAATAATTTATTAAAATTCATTTGGAAAATTGTCTTGGTCTTTAACTACAAACACAAACCAATTTCAAAAGAAACGTGATATGTAACACATACACAAGTTTTGTTGTGGCCTTGCTGGGGACCAGCAACCAGCATCCCATGCTGGTCCCAGCATGCAAAACATACCTTATGCTGGTGACCAGCAATGCTGGATTTTTCAGCAAAACAATTTTTTGCGTTTATTAAATACGATTCACATCACTGTTGTTGTTTTTAAAACTAAATCTATTTAAATAGTTTCTGTTAATTGAAATAAAGCTAAAATAAAATACAATTAAATTTAAAAAAAATTTTATATTACAAATGTCACCTTAACACCTGACTGAAATAAGCTTAAGTTACACTGCTAAAATGACTAAAACAGAAATAAAAATAAATGACAGATAAATAGAAATATTAAAAAATAAGAGAAGAAAATGACAAACTAAATTGAATATAAAATGAAAACTGGAATTATAAAAATAAATTCTAATTCAAAATATGAATAAATAATATAATAGTATAGAACTAATACTAAAATCAAACTGTTTCTTGTATCACCAAGGCTGCATTTATTTTATCAAAAATACAGCCAAAAAATTGTGAAATATTATTACAATTTAAAATTACTATTTTCTGTTTTAATATTTAATATTTAAAATGCATTCTTTACTCTAGTATCACAGAAATCCTTCAGCAATCATTGTAATATGCTGATTTGCTGGTCAAGAAACGTTTCTTATTATCAATGTTAAAAACAGTTGTGCTGCTTTAGTTTTAGTAGAAATCGTGATACATTTATGTTTTCAAGATTCTTTGATGATTAGAAAGTTCAAAAGAAAGGAATTTATTTGAGATAGAAACCTTTTGTAAGATTATAAATGTATTTACTGTCAGTTTTGATCAATTTAATGCATCCTCCTTGTGGAATAAAAGTTTTAATTTCAAAACTGTAGTGATCACAAACATTTGAACGGTAGTGTGTTTAATTGTGTTGGCTTGTCAAAGTCAAGACATATTTTTTTTTGCAAAACCCCTAATCACAGAACAAAATTCAAATTTGTCTTGTTAAACTTCTCTTTTCTGGTTAATATGGTGTTTTCATTTAACAAACATGCTCCATGAGGTCTGTTTCTGTGGATGATTTGAGAGGTTAAAACTTTTTGTCATTCTAAGCTCTTTTTCTCCTACTCATCAGCTGAGTAAGGACTCGTGCTCTTGGGTTATCTGTTATTCACTGGATTCAGTCCGGATGACTCCAAGGTCACATTGTGTGTCTCCCAAAACAGAGCGTCCCAATGGTCTCCAGCTGCTGTAGCTTCAGGCCATCATCATCCTCCTGTCCACTGCTGAATGTGGGAATAAGTGTCTATGCCCAGCCGTGTGGGGAATACGTTGGGACAGAATGAAGGACTTCAGACTTTGGCAGCAGTTGTTGCTGAGCCAAAGCTGCATGCATACTGTAGGATTTTTGCTGTTGGAGACAATCAGTCTTATTATATAGCATTCCTATCATGTTATGATCATATCGAAGTTCACAGTCCACGAAATCCCCTTTTCCTCAAGGGCTTTCTTGGCTTTGTGCATGTCAATGAGGAATTTGACATATATTGATGGAGTAAAACTGACCATCGGTGCTGTCAATCTTGCATCATTCAATCTGACATGATGTTGTACAGTCTGTTTTTTAAAATTAAGCTTTTTTTTTTTCTTTTAAATAAATCTCTGAATGAATCTTTGGATCTTTGGGGCTTCTGAAACCAGTTCTCACTGTGTAAAGGTGTGTTTTAGTGGTTCTTCAAGAGCAGTCATGAGAGGATTTCACTCCAGTAGAAAGATCTGACTCTCACTCTTTCACATTTAACCACATTCTCAGCGGCTTTGCTTCTGGAAGTATTTTTCCCATTCGTTTTCTCCATAGGTGCACTACCATTCAAAATGTGTTTTTTAATAAGAAATAATACTTTTATTTAGAAAGGAAGCTTTAAATTGATCAAAAGTGGCAAGACATTGTAATCTTACAAAATGTTTCTATTTCAAATAAATGTTTATCAAATATTCATCAAGGAATCCTGAAAGAATATTATCATGATTTCCACAAAAATATTAAGCAGCACAACTGTTTTCAACATTCATTATAGTTATAAATATTTCTGTCTTAAACGGCAAATCAGCATATTAGAATGATTTCTGAAGGATCATATGACATTGAAGACTGGAGTAATGATGCTGAAAATTCACAGAAATAAATTACATTTTAAAATATATTCATATAGAAAACAGTTATTTTTAAGTTGTAATAATATTTGACAATATTACAGTTTTTACTGTATTTTTAGTCAGGTAAATGCTTGGTGAGCAGAAGACTTCTTTCAAAACATTAATAAATCTTACAGACCACATTTTTGAACGGTAATGTATAAAAAAACACTATAAAACTATTAATTGATTCTACAGTAAGTATATATTTAATTTAATTTAAGCTTTTTAAAAAATATTCAGGCAGTGTGAGTTCGATAGTGTAAAGAAACTGATTCAGT
Source organism: Sinocyclocheilus rhinocerous (assembly GCF_001515625.1). NCBI lineage: Eukaryota > Metazoa > Chordata > Actinopteri > Cypriniformes > Cyprinidae > Sinocyclocheilus > Sinocyclocheilus rhinocerous. The sequence goes on from NW_015632455.1 coordinate 1,509,011, forward strand.
TGCATCATTCTTCATGCGAGTGGGATGTCACTGCTCATACTCATTAGCAGAAATTCCTATGGTGACAGTGACTTTGTTTAAATATGAATTTGAATGACTCATGGCTTTTGCAGAATCATAATTAATCATTTAACTTCAGAGCTTATGGTAGGTCTTTACTGAAATGTTTGCATGTTACCACTAAACATTGATTTTTCTATGGAGAGAATGATTGGGATTGTTACTTCTGGAAGTGTTGTGCTTGGTTAGGGTTGCACGATGTGTGCGTTTGGTGTGTGTTTATGAGACGCATCCAGCATCTGACGCTTATTAAAGGGTTAGTTCACCCAAAAATGAAAATTAGGCCATAAATTACTCACCCTCAAGGCATCCTAGGTGTATATGACTTTCTTCTTTCAGACGAATCCAGTCTGAGTTATATAAAAAATTGTCTTTGATCTTTCAAGCTGTTTAATGGCACTCAGCGGGTGTTGCAGTGCATCAATCCAAAATAAGTGAAATAAAAAGTGCCCATCCATTAAAAAAAAGTGTCTCACACGGCTCCGGGCGGTGAACAAAGGCCTCCTTTAGCGAATTGATGCGTTTTTGTAAGAAAAATATCCATATTCAAAACGTAATAATCACTTTAATCTAGCTTGCGCTCACTGTTGTAAACGGAAGCAGTTCCGGGCGGATGACGTATGAGGTCGGCTTTGCGCATGCGCCGCTCAGAAGTGACGCACGCAGAAGCGCAGTTGAGAAATCAAAACAAAACAACGGTCACTAATTAGAAGTACAAAACGAGGATTTGTAAAGAAGAATGTAGGAGGATTTCGATATAAGCCAAGAGGAGACTGGTTTTCCTTTGCTAAAGTAAGGAAACGTTGCTTTCTTTGATCCTGTAAACAAACGTTGGTTTTCACGAGAC